>NC_088399.1:89999802-90157302 GCF_034236695.1 Oncorhynchus nerka | reverse complement strand
ATATACACATACACATCCAATATACACATACACATCCAAAATACACATCAACTACATTCAGCTGCGGTACAATTTTTTGTTGATGTTGTGGTCAGGGTTTCAGAACATAAGGGCAAATCATTTGTAGACTTTCAAACCTTGCTTACATTTGTATACGATCACATATACACTATAAATATAAACGTATTTTTGAACACCCCTTCCAATTAGTGGATTCAGCTGTTTCAGCCACACCTGTTGCTGACAGGTGCATAAAATCGAGCACGCAGCCATGCAATCTCCATAGACACACATTAGTAGTAGAATGACTGAAGAGCTCAGTGACTTTCAACGTGGCACCGTGATAGGATGCCACCTTTCCAACATCTAGTGGAAAGCCTTCTTAGAAGACTCTGATATCAGCAAAGGGGGGACCACCTCCATATTACAGTTTCACAAACATTTCCTGAATCTTTGGCCCATTTTCCCAAAACTCTAAACCCCAAACTCTATAAATCTCTAGCAAATGCGAATACTGCATTCAAAACTGTTCTCTTTCGAAAAAAAAAAAATGTGTTGCACAGAAATGACACACGTCATATGAATAGATATATCTACCAACCAACAACACACTGATGTGATCAACACAAAACACTACTATGAATATCCCATCAGTAGGTTTAGGGCTTTGTAAAAGATGCTATACATTACCGTAACATACATAAATAAACACACACTTGAAATACAGTAACAAAAACATTGTCATTTATTTGCTAAATGTAGTATTTTTGAACACTTGTGTTTTGTATGTAATACTTTCCAAACCCAACAGGAGAATACCAGGAAAAACATTCAGGAAGATAAAGGGTCCTCTGTACAAAAATAAATAAAATGAAAGTGGCTCATTCTTTCAAAACTCTAAACACAAAAATACAAAAAACACATGCAAAATGTAAGAAAGAATACATTAGGCTGTGTCACGTCTGCTTCTCCCCTCACTGTACATAGTTTTTTATATTATGTTATTGACTGTACGTTTGTTTATCCCATGTGTAACTCTGTTGTTTTTTGTCACACTGCTTTGCTTTATCTTGGCCAGGTCGCAGTTGTAAATGAGAACTTGTTCTCAGTTGGCCTACCTGGTTAAATAAAGGTGAAAAAAATTAACAGTACGACGTCGCCAGAGTACTAACCACCGGTGCTGGGATTCATCATTATGCACACCTGGCACTCATCATTACGCGCACCTGAGAATCAGTATGATTCACACCTGGACTCCATTACCTTCATCATTTCCTCCCCTCTATATGTTACTCTCCCAGGTTCACTCACCAGTTGTTCTTGTGTATCTGTGTTCTGTCTTATGTTAGTGTCATATTCTTTGTTTTTGTTGTTTTATTAAGATGTTGCACCTGCTTCCAACTCATTCATCATTACAGGCTGCATCCTGCCTCCTATTTTGGTCTGACCACAGCACCTCATCAGCTCGGGGATTTGATCTTGCAACTTTTTGGTTACTAGTCCAACGCTCTAACCTCTAGGCTAAGCAGTCCAACGCTCTAACCTCTAGGCTAAGCTGCCGCCCCGGTTGTCATTTCTGAATGTACGGATGATGGATGCAACTGTGTAGCAGCTCAGGTTGGGCTGAACTCTCTGCCCAGCCTCCCTCATACTAAATCCATGGTTGGGCACATGGTGGCCCTGATCTCATCGGAGACAACTGTCCTTCCTCATCCTCCTCTTCCTCTCACTCCTTCACCTCTAGCTCTTGCTTCACCATTGACTTCCAATTTCCTCCAAAACAGGAGAGCTCATATGTGGCCTTTTATAAGGCAAAAGCTCTGATTTCTCAATGAACAATTCAGCAACTAGTGTTTACACCTGTGAGGAGTGGGTGTTTCTAATTGGTGTATAGAGCTTGGCATTGTGATTGGCGGTGCTTTCCAAAGGGACTGAAGATATTTTAATTTTGAATGTTTTGCCTAATGTAGAGAACTGTGTGTAGTGTTTTGCAGAAAGTGTGATATAGAGTTGAAAACTGAGTGTAAAGCAGGAATTGTGCATGCAAATTTGCGGACTTGGTTTAGGGATTTGGTACATGAGTTTCAGGTTTCGGTGATTGCGTTTCAGGTTCCAATTTGAGTGCGTAAACAATTGGGAAAAACTGTAATGCCCATGATTTTGGAATGAGATGTTTGACAAGCTGCTGTCCACATACTTTTGGTCATGTAGTGTATCTCCCTGTTCAGCGTGGAACATTTTTGAAACAAATTTCCCAAATTAAAATAAATTTGAGCTGATTTGCTGGTGTTTTATGTCCAGCAATAAAATGAAATTAATTTTTATTTGTTTTTGCTCAAAAAACTTGGTAGGAAACCCTGTTGATGAACCCTGCTATGATTCAACCTCTACAACACTTCTGACTTCTTTCACTCGTAGTATTTCACATCCTGTCTATTGAAACGTCTCTGACGGCATACATACCTCTGCTTCATCTCAGATTGAACCTCTCATTTAGCTATACAGTGGAAATGGATAATGTGTCAGACAGAAAGTGACTAAAATGTTGAAGTCGGGTCTGGTAATGGTGTTGGCTGAATAAATAATGTAAAGTGATGTGATGGTGATGATTTGATAAAGTGGGGCCCAGACAGATGTGTGGCAATCGCTAGCTTTCTGAGTAGTCACATTATCTCACATTATCTCACATTAGCTCTTTCACACAGTTCCGTCACACCATCTCCTAGAGAGTAGTAGGAGTCAGTTAACATGAGTAGAACTCAGCTCCCAGAGAGGAGTAGGAGTCAGTTAACATGTGTAGAACGCAGCTCCCAGAGAGTAGTAGGAGTCAGTTAACATGAGTAGAACTCAGCCACCAGAGAGGAGTGGGAGAAAGTTAACATGTGTAGAACGCAGCTCCCAGAGAGTAGTAGGAGTCAGTTAACATGAGTAGAACTCAGCCACCAGAGAGGAGTGGGAGCAAGTTAACATGAGTAGAACTCAGCTCCCAGAGAGTAGTAGGAGTCAGTTAACATGAGTAGAACTCAGCTCCCAGAGAGTAGTAGCAGTCAGTTAACATGAGTAGAACTCAGCTCCCAGAGAGTAGTAGGAGTCAGTTAACATGAGTAGAACTCAGCTCCCAGAGAGTAGTAGGAGTCAGTTAACATGAGTAGAACTCAGCTCCCAGAGAGTAGTAGGAGTCAGTTAACATGAGTAGAACTCAGCTCCCAGAGAGTAGTAGGAGTCAGTTAACATGAGTAGAACTCAGCCACCAGAGAGTAGTAGGAGTCAGTTAACATGAGTAGAACTCAGCTCCCAGAGAGTAGTAGGAGTCAGTTAACATGAGTAGAACTCAGCCACCAGAGATGAGTGGGAGCAAGTTAACATGAATAGAACTCAGCTCCCAGAGAGGAGTGGGAGCAAGTTAACATGAATAGAACTCAGCTACCAGAGAGGAGTGGGAGCAAGTTAACATGAGTAGAACTCAGCTCCCAGAGAGGAGTGGGAGCAAGTTAACATGAGTAGAACTCAGCTCCCAGAGAGGAGTGGGAGCCAGTTAACATGAATAGAACTCAGCTACCAGAGAGGAGTGGGAGCAAGTTAACATGAGTAGAACTCAGCTCCCAGAGAGGAGTGGGAGCAAGTTAACATGAGTAGAACTCAGCTCCCAGAGAGGAGTGGGAGCAAGTTAACATGAATAGAACTCAGCTCCAAGAGAGGAGTGGGATCCAGTTAACATGAGTAGAACTCAGTTCCCAGAGAGGAGTGGGAGCCAGTTAACATGAGTAGAACTCAGCTCCCAGAGAGGAGTGGGATCCAGTCAGAGGCAATTTTAGCATGTCAATCTTGGTGGGGCAAACAAACAAAAATGTTTGGGATGCATCCCAGCAAAGCCACTACACAACACTAAACAATCCATTAATTGCACTTTAACGGTGACAAACAGTGCCCACAAACTGTTAGTGCCTAAATTGTCAAAGTTAAGGCATGATTTATATTTTATTTCTGCGTTTTGTGTAGCGCCTGCAGGGTTGAAATATGCTACTCTCTTTGTTTACTGTTGTGCTATCATCAGATAATAGCTTCTTATGCTTTCGCCAAAAAGCCTTTTTAAAATCTGACATGTTGGCTGGATTCACAACGACTGTAGCTTTCATTTAGTATCTTACATGTGTGATTTAATGAAAGTTTGAGTTTTATGCATTTCCCTGGCTTTTGGCCAAGTGGGTCCCCCTATCCTAGAGAAGTTAAATAAATGAGTTTTCCACTGAGAGTTGAGGTGTACAAAATATGGCATTAGGGGATGACAAGCGCATAAGAGTTAATCCGTAACTTCAGTTAAGTAGCAGTCAGCAAAAAGTGTCTCTTGATTGTCTTTTTTAAAATGATTTCCGTGCCTTCAAATTGTTTACATCCAGGGGGTACTGTATTGTAATGACCTCTGCACAGAGGGAGGGGCTTCAAAGGCCTCTGCACAGAGGGAGGGGCTTCAAAGGCCTCTGCACAGAGGGAGGGGCTTCAAAGGCCTCTGCATTTGGGTGGGGTCGGCTGTGAAACTCTCCTGTCATTGTTGGGCTCGAGGGCTTTGACATCTCTCACTTCACACCTCAGTGCTAGTGGAAGTTGCAGTGAGATCTGTTCTGTCCTAACAAGCTTGGTAGCCTTAACTTAGCATTCATTCTTTATAAAGTAAAATAGATTGTTGTAATTCATTTTTGTTCTTGGCTTTAAAAGTAGCTTCAGACTACACATCACTCACTCAGTTCCATGTTGGATGGTGTTTTCAGTTTTCTGTTGTGCTTCTTTGGCTGGTCGTTGGTTTGCCAGAGCATTTGCTATATAGTCCTTGGGAATAATACTTTTTGTTAGTAGGAATCCTTCCAGGTATTTTTTTTGTCCAAAATCAGGTTGTACGTTTGGACTTTTGATTTGGAGTGAAGGTTATGTTGATTTGGAGTGAAGGTTATGTTGATTTGGAGTGAAGGTTATGTTGATTTGGAGTGAAGGTTATGTTGATTTGGAGTGAAGGTTATGTTGATTTGGAGTGAAGGTTATGTTGATTTGGAGTGACGGCTACTCTCTCTTCAATTCGCGGAGGCTAGCTGTGGCCTTTAGTATGTGGGGAGAGGATGAACAACCTCACTTGAAATTGGCACGCTTCGTTCAATACCGCTGAACATTAAGGATGAAAAGCTTTCCCTTTTACCAAGACTTATTGACACTTTTCCTTTTCAAATATACATGATTCATATGGTCTGTATATGACATCAGCAATCAAATCCCTGGGGAATACGGACGCTTTCCTCTAGCATACAGTTTCACTCGATCTGAGGTGACCTCTCTGTCTCCATCACGGCAGGGTGTTTTTCAAAGACAGTTATGCCTCTGCAATTATCCCTGCACTAACCCCTTTTAACCGTTGCAATGGGGAAAAGTGGCAATATTGGATTTTCTTAAATGCATATATTGAGTGGTTCTGAAATAAGCTTTTTTTTTTCTAAATACTGTCCTGTGCTATCGCAGACCCTATGTTATCTCAGACCCGGTGCTAACGCATACCTTGTGCTATTTCAGACCCGGTGCTAACGCAGACCCTATGCTAACTTTTTTTATTTTTTGTTTCACCTTTATTTAACCAGGTAGGCAAGTTGAGAACAAGTTCTCATTTACAATTGCGACCAGGCCAAGATAAAGCAAAGCAGTTCGACAGATACAACGACACAGAGTTACACATGGAGTAAAACAAACATACAGTCAATAATACAGTATAAACAAGTCTATATACGATGTGAGCAAATGAGGTGAGATAAGGGAGGTAAAGGCAAAAAAAGGCCATGGCGACAAAGTAAAAGTAAAATACAAAGTAAATACAATATAGCAAGTAAAACACTGGAATGGTAGATTTGCAGTGGAAGAATGTGCAAAGTAGAAATAGAAATAATGGGGTGCAAAGGAGCAAAATAAATCAAATAAATACAGTAGGGAAAGAGGTAGTTGTTTGGGCTAAATTATAGGTAGGCTATGTACAGCTTAATGGCAGTTCTTTATTTAGAGTCTTTGAAACATAATGACAGTTCTCCAGTCTTTGGAAACGTAATGACAGTTCTCTAGTCTTTGGAAACATAATGACAGTTCTCCAGTCTTTGGAAACGTAATGACAGTTCTCTAGCCTTTGGAAACTTGAGTTTGAGTTTATTTTTACAGGGACAGTGCACATTAATCAACGTTAATCAACTTAATCAACTTACTTACTTTTACTTTCAGTAAAAGTGCCGGTTTTAGCCAGCCGGCTAATTTTCAACCGCAGTCCCTGGGCAGGTTATAGACAATAGCAACATAGAACAAGCAAGACATAGCAACATAGGACAAGCAAGACGTAGCATACGAACAAAAAGCAGCAAGACAAAACGTAATTTTAAGTTAAAAGACTTAATGACAGTTATCTAGCCTTTGGAAACTTAATGACAGTTCTCTAAAGCCTTTGGAAACTTAATGACAGTTCTCTAGCCTTTGGAAACTTAATGACAGTTCTCCAGTCTTTGGAAACATAATGACAGTTCTCCAGTCTTTGGAAACATAATGACAGTTTTCCAGTCTTTGGAAACATAATGACAGTTCTCCAGTCGTTGGAAACATAATGACAGTTCTCCAGTCTTTGGAAACATAATGAGAGTTCTCTAGCCTTTGGAAACATAATGACAGTTCTCTAAAGCCGTTGGAAACATAATGACAGTTCTCTAGCCTTTGGAAACATAATGACAGTTCTCCAGTCTTTGGAAACATAATGACAGTTCTCCAGTCTTTGGAAACGTAATGACAGTTCTCGACTCTTTGGAAACATAACGACAGTTCTCTAGCCTTTGGAAACATAATGACAGTTCTCTCGTCTTTGGAAACTTAATGACAGTTTTCCAGCCTTTGGAAACTTAATGACAGTTCTCTAGCCTTTGGAAACTTAATGACAGTTCTCCAGTCTTTGGAAACATAATGACAGTTCTCTAGCCTTTGGAAACTTAATGACAGTTCTCCAGCCTTTGGAAACTTAATGACAGTTCTCTAGCCTTTGGAAACATAATGACAGTTCTCTAAAGCCTTTGGAAACATAATGACAGTTCTCTAGTCTTTGGAAACTTAATGACAGTTCTCCAGCCTTTGGAAACTTAATGACAGTTCTCCAGCCTTTGGAAACTTAATGACAGTTCTCCAGTCTTTGGAAACATAATGACAGTTCTCTAGCCTTTGGAAACTTAATGACAGTTCTCCAGCCTTTGGAAACTTAATGACAGTTCTATAGTCTTTGGAAACTTAATGACAGTTCTCCAGCCTTTGGAAACTTAATGACAGTTCTCTAGCCTTTGGAAACATAATGACAGTTCTCTAAAGCCTTTGGAAACATAATGACAGTTCTCTAGTCTTTGGAAACTTAATGACAGTTCTCTAGCCTTTGGAAACATAATGACAGTTCTCCAGTCTTTGGAAACATAATGACAGTTCTCTAGCCTTTGGAAACTTAATGACAGTTCTCTAGTCTTTGGAAACAAAATGACAGTTCTCCAGTCTTTGGAAATATAACGACAGTTCTCCAGTCTTTGGAAACATAATGCCAGTTCTCTAAAGCCTTTGGAAACTTAATGACAGTTCTCTAAAGTCTTTGGAAACTTAATGACAGTTCTCTAAAGTCTTTGGAAACTTAATGACAGTTCTCTAAAGTCTTTGGAAACTTAATGACAGTTCTCTAGTCTGGAAACTTAATGACAGTTCTCCAGTCTTTGGAAACTTAATGACAGTTCTCTAAAGTCTTTGGAATTGCCACTTATGTCCTTCTTAATCCACAGAGTATGCTGATTGGCTATTCGATGAGTTAAGGTTTTGGAGAATACATCTTTAACTATGCTTGCGTGTTGCTTGACCGTTTATAGCTGGATGGGGAGAGGTTGCATAATATCTTTGGACTTGGTGTTAAAGCATTTAAAGGAAAATCATGTTGCAGGTTTTATCCCAGAACCTCATGATATTCATGAACAGACATTGTACTAAAACTTGGAGATAAAGCAACACCTAAACTTAAGCTTGATAAATCATAAAATAACTTGGTTGGAGTTGGCCTGATGATTATCACCTGAGTGCTTTAAATAGTTTGGTAAAAAAAAACACAAACACAAATTTCTTGGTTTGTTTGATGCTTTTTGATGTTTGTTTCTGCATTAATCTAGGCCCTAGAATGCAGTGTTTGTTATGCAGTGACACATTTGGACCACTGTCCAAATTGCTATAAATTCTTAAACCCATAGGCCTACAACCCACTCTGAAAAGATCACTCTCAACCACCATCATTAGTTTGTCTTGTGAGCTATAATACAATAGGCCTGTGATGTTGAGTCCCAGAATGGTCCATCTGAAAAGGCACTACCCTACTACCCACAGATAAAATCCAATCATGGTGTTTGTGGTTGGAAAGTTTCATGGCTGAAAAACGAGTTTGGCTAGAGAAGATAAAGAAAGTAGCTGTGGTGGTTAGATCTCTTGAGCAAGAGGGAACGCAAAATCAAGATGTATGACTGCTCTTAAGACAAAACGGAGCTAGCAATCCATCTGCCTTGTCAGTATGGAGCATTAGATTACATGTATTACGTCACAAGAGTACTTTAAAGATCATGTAGCCATTTTGTCTTGGACTGTTACTGCAGAACGTTGAAAGACATTGGAGAACCCATCTAGACTACATACCTTCTGCTCGCCTGTAGTCAGGCTAAGATTATTTACACACATAAACCCCATGAAATCCAGTCTTCACTGCTGATCGATGGGACCAACACCCTACCAGGCGAGCTTAGTCTGAATCACTGGTATTGCCGTCTCTGTCGAAGGGAGACCTAACAGTGAAATTCTACATAAAACATCCATATCAGACTGAGTGGGGAGAGCTCCCTGTGGCTATGAAGCGAGCGCCTATTTGAAATGTCTCTCTGTTCCTATGGGGCACCTCTTTTGTCCAAAGCGTAAGCTTCAACTGGGTGTACAGTATCATTTTCAACGGCAGACCTAACAGGAATATTATAAGTACATTTTTCGTATCAGACTAGATAGAGAGAGCTCCCTGTGGCTAAGTGAAGTTAGTCTGAGAGCTAGTGCCAACCTAAAATACCTCCCTGTTCCCTATATCGGGCACAAACTCAAAGTGTCCCCAGGAAGACTTCAGATCACAGCTCTGAAATGGAAGTTCCTACTTGGTCGTCTGATTGGCAGGACAGCCTGGCTGTGTCCCAAATTGCATCCAAGATCCTATGGCCCATAGTCAAAAGTGATAAACTCTATAAGGAATATGGTGGTATATGAGACACAGCCCCTGTAATAGTCTCTCTTGGATCACAGTGTGTTCTCTTCTCACGAACATTTCCGACTACATGTCTCTGCTGACTATATGTCTCTGTTGACTACATGTCTGACTACATGTCTTTTCTGAATACTTGTCTCTTCTGACAACATGTCTGACTACATTTCTCTTCTAACTACATGTCCCTTCTGACAACATGTTTCTGCTGACTATATGTGTCAACCGACTACATGTCTCTGCACTACATGACTACATTTTTCTGCTGACTAAGTCTGACTACATGTCTCTTCAGACTACATATCTGACTAAATGTTTCTGCTGACTACATGTCTGACTACAGGTCTGACTACATGTCTCATCTGACTACATGTCTCTTCTGACTACATGTCTCATCTGACTACATGTCTCTTCAGACTACATATCTGACTAAATGTTTCTGCTGACTACATGTCTGACTACAGGTCTGACTACATGTCTCTGCTGACTACATGTCTGACTACAATTCTCTGCTTACTACGTCTGACTACATGTCTCTTCTGACTACATGTCTGACTACATCTTCTGACTATATCTCTCTTCTGACTCATCTGTCTTTGCTGACTAAGTCTGACTGCATGTCTCTTCTGACTACATGTCTGACTACATCTTCTGACTATATCTCTTCTGACTCACCTGTCTTTGCTGACTAAGTCTGACTACATGTCTCTTCTGTCTACATGTCTGACTGCATGTCTGTTCTGATTACGTGTTTCTGCTCACTACATGTCTGACTACATGTCTCTTCTGACTACATTCCTGATGAGATGTCTTCTCTAACTACATGTCTCTTTTGACTGCATGTCACTTTTGACTACATGTCTCTTCTGACTACATGTCTCTTCTGAATACATGTATCTGCTGACAACATGTCTGACTACATTTCTCTGCTAACTAAGTCTAACTACATGTTTCTTCTGTCAACATCTCTCTTCTGACTACATGTCTTATCTGACTACATGTTTCTGTTGACTACATGTCTCTGCTGACTACATGTCTGACTACAATTCTCTGCTTACTAAATCTGACTACACGTCTCTTCTGACTACATATTTCTGCTGACTAAATGTCTCAACCGACTACATGTCTCTGCTGACTGCATTTCTCTTCTAAATAGATGTCTCTTCTGACTACATGTCTGACTGAATGTCTCTTCTGACTACACGTCTCCGCTGACTAAATGTCTGACTGCATGTATTTTCTGACTGTATGTCTGACTGCAAGTCTTTTCTGACTACACGCCTGACTAGATGTCTCTTCTGACTACATATTGCATGTTACTTTTGACTGCATGTCAGACTACATGTCTCTTCTAACTACTTTTCTCTGCTTACTACATGTCTATGCTATCTACATGTCTGAATACATATCCCTTCTGACTACATGTCTCTGCTCACCATATGTCTCTTCTAACTACATGTCACATCTGACTACATGTCTGAATACATGTCCCTTCTGACTACATGTCTCTGCTCACCATATGTCTCTTCTAACTACATGTCCCTTCTGACTACATGTCTCTGCTGACTACATGTCTCTTCTAACTACATGTCACATCTGCCTACATATCTGACTACATGTCTCTGCTGACTACATATTTCTGCTGACTACATATTTCTGCTGACTACATTTCTCTGCTTACTACGTCTGACTACATGTCTCTGCTGACTAAATGTGTTTGCTGACTACATGTCTCATCTGACTACATGTCTCTTCAGACTACATATCTGACTAAATGTTTCTGCTGACTACATGGGGAGGGAAGGGTAGGGTGGGGAGGGAGGGAGGGAAGGGTAGGAGGAAGAGGGTGGGGTGGGGTGGGGAGGGAAGGGTAGGAGGAAGAGGGTGGGGAGGGGAGGGAAGGAGGAAGAGGGTGGGGAGGGAAGGGTAGGAGAAAGAGGGTGGGGAGGGGAGGGAAGGAGGAAGAGGGTGGGTTAGCGAGGGAAGGGTAGAAGGAAGAGGGTGGGGAGGGAAGGGTAGGGTAGCAGGAAGAGGGTGGGGAGGGGATGGAAGGGTAGGAGGAAGAGGGTGGGGAGGGGAGGGAAGGGTAGGCGGAAGAGGGTGGGGTGGGGAGGGGAAGGGTAGGAGGAAGAGGGTGGGGAGGGGAGGAAGGAGGAAGAGGGTGGGGAGGGAAGGGTAGGAGAAAGAGGGTGGGGAGGGGAGGGAAGGAGGAAGAGGGTGGGGAGGGGAGGGAAGGGTAGGAGGAAGAGGGTGGGGAGGGAAGGGAAGGGTAGGAGGAAGAGGGTGGGGAGGGGAGGGAAGGGTAGGAGGAAGAGGGTGGGGGGAGGGAAGGGAAGAGTAGGAGGAAGAGGGTGGGGAGAGGAGGGTAGGGTAGGAGGAAGAGGGTGGGGTGGGGAAGGAAGGGTAGGAGGAAGAGGGTGGGGTGGGGAGGGAAGGGTAGGAGGAAGAGGGTGGGGAGGGGAGGGAAGGAGGAAGAGGGTGGGGAGGGAAGGGTAGGAGAAAGAGGGTGGGGAGGGGAGGGAAGGAGGAAGAGGGTGGGGAGGGGAGGGAAGGGTAGGAGGAAGAGGGTGGGGAGGGAAGGGAAGGGTAGGAGGAAGAGGGTGGGGAGGGGAGGGAAGGGTAGGAGGAAGAGGGTGGGGAGGGAAGGGAAGAGTAGGAGGAAGAGGGTGGGGAGAGGAGGGTAGGGTAGGAGGAAGAGGGTGGGGTGGGGAAGGAAGGGTAGGAGGAAGAGGGTGGGGTGGCGAGGAAGGGTAGGAGGAAGAGGGTGGGGAGGGGAGGGAAGGGAAGGGTAGGAGGAAGAGGGTGGGGTGGGGAGGGAAGGAGGAAGAGGGTGGGGAGGGAAGGGTAGGAGAAAGAGGGTGGGGAGGGGAGGGAAGGAGGAAGAGGGTGGGGGAGGGGAGGGAAGGGTAGGAGGAAGAGGGTGGGGAGGGAAGGGAAGGGTAGGAGGAAGAGGGTGGGGAGGGGAGGGAAGGGTAGGAGGAAGAGGGTGGGGAGGGAAGGGAAGAGTAGGAGGAAGAGGGTGGGGAGAGGAGGGTAGGGTAGGAGGAAGAGGGTGGGGTGGGGAAGGAAGGGTAGGAGGAAGAGGGTGGGGTGGCGAGGGAAGGGTAGGAGGAAGAGGGTGGGGAGGGGAGGGAAGGGTAGGAAGGAAGAGGTTGGGGAGGGGAGGGAAGGGTAGGAGGAATAGGGTGGGGAGGGGAGGGAAGGGTAGGAAGGAAGAGGGTGGGGAGGGGAGGGAAGGGTAGGAGGAAGAGGGTGGGGAGGGGAGGGAAGGGTAGGAGGAAAAGGGTGGGGAGGGGAGGGAAGGGAAGGGTAGGAGGAAGAGGGTGGGGAGGGACGGGAGGGACGGGTAGGAAGGAAGAGGGTGGTGTGGGAAGGTGCTCAGGACAGATTGTCTTTGAGAGATGTTAAGTCAGTCAAAACATGTGTATCTTCATCACCATTAGATTATTCTTTAATCCACAAATGTGTTTTCCAGTGAACACATCTGTCCACGTAAACATCCCGCTCTGCTTCTGATCATCTGGTATGCACAATTCATTACTCTCAATTCGAGACCAGGCCCATTTTCTTTTTCATTCTTTACATACATGAATGTAGATTAGAGGCATTCATTTTCTACTCTGCATTATGTTGAGGATCATGTTCCATAACTTCATCTCAACAGCAAAAATAATACCTTAGTGCAGTTAAACTGGATACCCGGAGTAGTGCAATGTACCTGGAGGTGGTTGGGGCAACGCACTGTCATGCCATCCATACATAAGGAGTCATTCACAGTGTGTCAACCATTCATGGCTTCCTCTGTGATCTCGGTCAGTATAATGCTGCATCACATATATGATGAGAGGTCTACCAGGAATCAAAGTAACAACATTATTGGCTTGAGGAAAACACCGTAAGGTTCAAAACCTAGAGTGATTACGATCACGTTTTTTTCTTCAATTTAGTTTCACGAGTCTGAAGTTCATTCTATTGCACTTCATTCACACTCTGAACACAGGCTTTGAAAGTTGAGGGAGTTCACAGATGGCATGAACAACCCGCCCGTCGTCATCGTCGTGGACAACAACAACCACAACAAAGCCCCTGTAACCGGTGATCAGCAGGATTATAGTGATCGGAATGAACACCGTGTGTTCACCAGTCAGTGACCGATGGCTACTATCAACCCTGTTGTGACTGACCTAAACGATGTAGTGGTCAGCTCTGTCGCCTGGGGATGGAAAGTTGTGGGTTGGAGCCTCGGGCCAAGTTTGAGTCAGCCCAGTCCTTTAATCCCCCAAAAAAAGGGACACATCGTTCAGACAGACAGACCACAGAGATATCCGGCAGCCTAGGGTTTCCCTTGCCTTCTCATGAAACTTTCCCTCCCTAAACACAATGGAGGTTGTAAGAAGGCGTGGCACCAGGAACACTGTAAAAGACATTAACTGGGAATAGCAAGCGGTGGTTGTCTGCTTTGTGCAGAGCATTCAAAGGGCGGCTTTTGTGAGCAAATATAGACTTTTTTTTTGTGTTGTTGCTACTTTTGTTCCCTTTTCATGCGTGTGTGGACAACCCCATCCCCCCCCCCCATTCTTTTCTTTGTAAGAATGTTTTGAAACTTTAAACTGTTTGATGAGGTTACCCTCTCCTCTCCTCTCCTCTCCTCTCCTCTCCTCTCCTCTCCTCTCCTCTCCTCTCCTCTCCTCTCCCTCTCTCCTCCTCGCCTCTTCCTCTCCTCTCCTCTCCTCTCCTCTCCTCTCCTCTTCCTCTCCTCTCCTCTCCTCTCCTCTCCTCTCCTCTCCTCTCCTCTTCCTCTCCTCTCCTCTTCCTCTCCTCTTCCTCTCCTCTCCTCTTCCTCTCCTCTCCTCTCCTCTCCTCTCCTCTCCTCTCCTCTCCTCTCCTCTCCTCTCCTCTCCTCTCCTCTCCTCTTCCTCTCCTCTCCTCGCCTCTCCTCTCCTCTTCCTCTCTCCTCTCCTCTCCTCTCCTCTCCTCTCCTCTTCCTCTCCTCTCCTCTCCTCGCCTCTTCCTCTCCTCCGCTCTCCTCTCCTCTTCCTCTCTTCTCTTCTCCTCTCCTCTCCTCTCCTCTCCTCTCCTCTTCCTCTCCTCTCCTCTCCTCTCCTCTCCTCTCCTCTCCTCTCCTCTTCCTCTCCTCTCTCCTCTCCTCTCCCTCGCCTCTTCCTCTCCTCCGCTCTCCTCTCCTCTTCCTCTCTTCTCTTCTCCTCTCCTCTCCTCTCCTCTCCTCTCCTCTCCTCTCCTCTCCTCTCCTCTTCCTCTCCTCTCCTCTCCTCGCCATGCCTCGCCTCTCCTCTCCTCTCCTCTCTCTCTCTCCTCTCCTCTCCTCTCCTCTCCTCTTCCTCTCCTCTTCCTCTCCTCTCCTCTATTCTCCTCTCCTCTCCTCTCCTCTCATCTCCTCTTCCTCTACTCTTCCTCTCCTCTCCTCTCCTCTCCTCTCCTCTCTCCTCTACTCTGCCATTTCGTCTCCTATCCTCTTCTCTTCTTTCTCCTCTCTTGTGCTGCTATCCTCTCCTCTTCCTCTCCTTTCCTTTTCACCTCTCTCCTCCTATCCTCTACTCTGTCGTCTCGTCTCGTCTCCTCTTCTCTTCTTTTCTTTCTCCTCTCTTCTCTTCTCCTGCTCTCCTCTTCCTCTCTTATCTTCTCCTTTCATTTGTGGACGGGACCATTTCCAGTCCTAGTCCCTGGCTTGCATGTGTCGGAGAGGCTAGTGTTACTCTTATTGTTACTTTTTAGCACATCTCTTAAACTATAAGCCCATTTTTAAAGGCTGGTGTCTGCAGCTACACTCTGCAACTCACCACTCACCCTGAGGGAGCAGGGTGAGGGGCTCAGGAAGCAGGGTGAGAGTCTCAGGGAGAAGGGTGAGGGGCTCAGGGAGCAGGGTGAGGGGCTCAGGGAGCAGGGTGAGGGGCTCAGGAAGCAGGGTGAGAGTCTCAGGGAGAAGGGTGAGGGGCTCAGGGAGCAGGGTGAGGGGCTCAGGGAGCAGGGTGAGGGGCTCAGGAAGCAGGTTGAGGGGCTCAGGGAGCATGGTGATGGCTCAGGGAGCAGGATGAGGGCTCAGGGAGCAGGGTGAGAGGCTCAAGGAGCAGGGTGAGGGGCTCAGGGAGCAGGGTGAGGGTGAGGGGCTCAATGAGCAGGTTGAGGGCTCAGGGAGCAGAGTGAGGGGCTCAGGGAGCAGAGTGAGGGTGAGGGGCTCAGGGAGCAGGGTGAGGGGCTCAGGGGGAAGGGTGAGGGCTCAGGGAGCATGGTGATGGCTCAGGGAGCAGGGTGAGGGGCTCAGGGAGCAGGGTGAGGGGCTCAGGGGGCAGGGTGAGAGGCTCAGGGAGCAGGGTGAGGGGCTCAGGGAGCAGGGTGAGGTGCTCAGGGAGCAGGGTGAGGGGCTCAGGAAGCAGGGTGAGGTGCTCAGGGAGCAGGGTGTATAGCAGTATAGAGTTTCTCCTATTCTCCTCTGCAGATCCTCTAAAGCTCTGTCAGGTTGGATGGGGAGAGTCGCTGCACAGCTATTTTCAGGTCTCTCCAGGGATGTTTGGTCAGGTTGAAGTCCGGGCTCTGGCTGGGCCACTCAAGGACATTCAGAGACTTGTCCCGAAGCCAATCCTGCGGTGCCTTGGCTGTGTGCTAAGGGTCGTTGTCCAGTTGGAAGGTGAACCTTCACCCCAGTCTGAGGTCCTGATCCCTCTGGAGCAGGTTTTAATCAAGGATCTCTCTGTACTTTGCTCTGTTTATCTTTGCCTCGATCCTGACTAGTCTCCAAGTGTCTGCCGTTTGTTAAACATCCCCACAGCATGATTCTCCCACCACCATGCTTCACCGTAGGGATTGTGCCAGGTTTCCTCCAATGGTGACTCTTGCTATTCAGGCCAAAGAGTTCAACGTTGGTTTCATCAGACCAGAGAATATTGTTTCTCATGGTCTAAGAGTCTTTTAGGTGCCTTTTGGCAAACTCCAAGCGCGATGTCATGTGCCTTTTTCTGAGGAGTGGCTTTATGGTAAGGGTTGGTTACTCTAACCGTCTGGTAACCAAACCTTACCATAAAAGCCTGATTGGTGGAGGGCTGCAGAGATGGTTGTCCTTCTGGAAGGTTCTCCCATCTCCACAGAGGAACTCTGGAGCTCTGTCAAAGTGACCATCTGGTTCTTGGTCCCCTCCCTGACCAGGGCCCTTCTCCCCCGACTGCTCAATTTGGCCGGGCGACCAGCACTAGGAAGAGTCTTGGTGATTCCAAACATCTTCCATTTAAGAATGACGGATGCCACTGTGTTCTTGGGGGATCTTCAACACTGTAGAATGACGGAGGCCACTGTGTTCTTGGGAGATCTTCAACGCTGTAGAATGACGGAGGCCACTGTGTTCTTGGGGGATCTTCAACGCTGTAGAATGACGGAGGCCACTGTGTTCTTGGGGGATCTTCAACGCTGTAGAATGACGGAGGCCACTGTGTTCTTGGGGGATCTTCAACGCTGTAGAATGACGGAGGCCACTGTGTTCTTGGGGATCTTCAACGCTGTAGAATGACGGACGCCACTGTGTTCTTGGGGGGATCTTCAACGCTGTAGAATGACGGAGGCCACTGTGCCCAGCTCTGATCAGGCCCTACACCCAAACAAGGGCACTGCGTTCATCCACCTCTGGCCTGCTCGCCTCCCTACCACTGAGGAAGTACAGTTCCCGCTCAGCCCAGTCAAAACTGTTCGCTGCTCTGGCCCCCCAATGGTGGAACAAACTCCCTCACGACGCCAGGACAGCGGAGTCAATCACCACCTTCCGGAGACACCTGAAACCCCACCTCTTTAAGGAATACCTAGGATAGGATAAAGTAATCCTTCTCACCCCCTCCCCCCCCCCCTTAAAAGACCTAGATGCACTATTGTAAAGTGGCTGTTCCACTGGATGTCATAAGGTGAAAGCACCAATTTGTAAGTCGCTCTGGATAAGAGCGTCTGCTAAATGACTTAAATGTAAATGTAAATGTAATGTGTTCTGGGGGGGATCTTCAACGCTGTAGAATGACGGACGCCACTGTGTTCTTGGGGCATCTTCAACACTGTAGAAGTGTTTTGGTTCCCTTCTCCAGAGCTATGCCTCTGTTACAGTATAGCTTCCGTCCCTCTCCTCGCCCCGACCTGGGCTCGAACCAGGGACCCTCTGCACACATCAGCAACTGACACCCACGAAGCATTACCCACCTGTTTTTGCTTTGTCATTATGGGGTATTGGGTGTAGATTGATGAGGAAAATGTTTTATTTAATCCATTTTAGAATAAGGCTGTAACGTAACAAAATGTGGACAAAGCGAATTGGTCTGAATACTTTCTGAAGGCCCTGTATAAAGTGTGTGGGCATGTGGGCTGAGAAAACATTTACAAAAAAATAACACAAAAACACAGTACGCCTTTTTAAGGCTTTTTAGCTCTGGCGACTAATTTATTGTACCGAAACAAAAGACTGTGGTTGCAGACATTGTATAGACATTTGACATACTTTTGAATAATGGCTGCCCCTTCAACACTGTGGTTGGTTCATATTATCTTATAAATGAAACTATAGTGGCTGTTGGAGGTCTACTTTGTGTGAGTGAGTCCTCAGAGAGACTGAGATGGTATGAGGAAAGGCCCCACACACACCTCTGATGCCCTCCCAGTCACCCCTTCCCAATCCCCTGGATGTAGACCCTCTCCATTCTCACCAATAATCACCTCTTAACGACGAACAAGGAATCACAATGGGTCGACATCCTTTCCTAATCTGTTCAGAACTCTTATTCGTGTGACCAATGGTCAAGTCATAAAAAAAATGAAGAAGATTATAATTAAGTCCTTCCTTCCTTCTCTGTCTCTCTCCCAAACCAAATCCATCCCTCTCCACCACCCCCTTCCTGTACTCTCCCGTTTAGCCCAACCAAGCCAAGCTTATCACCCCCCCTCCTTGTCCTCCTTTCCCCACCAGACCCAGTGTATCACCCCCCTCCTTGTCCTCCTTTCCCCACCAGACCCAGTGTATCACCCTCCCCCCTGCTTGTCCTCCTTTACCCACCAGACCCAGTGTATCACCCCCCCCCTTGTCCTCCTCTACCCACCAGACCCAGTGTATCACCCCCCTTGTCCTCCTCTACCCACCAGACCCAGTGTATCACCCCCCTTGTCCTCCTCTACCCACCAGACCCAGTGTATCACCCCCCCTTGTCCTCCTTTACCCACCAGACCTAGTGTATCACCCCCTCCTTGTCCTCCTTTACCCACCAGACCCAGTGTATCACCCCCCTCCTTGTCCTCCTTTACCGACCAGACCCAGTGTATCACCCCCTTGTCCTCCTCTACCCACCAGACCCAGTGTATCACCCCCCTTGTCCTCCTCTACCCACCAGACCCAGTGTATCACCCCCTCCTTGTCCTCCTCTACCCACCAGACCCAGTGTATCACCCCCCCTTGTCCTCCTCTACCCACCAGACCCAGTGTATCACCCCCTCCTTGTCCTCCTTTCCCCACCAGACCCAGTGTATCACCCCCCTTGTCCTCCTCTACCCACCAGACCCAGTGTATCACCCCCCCCTTGTCCTCCTCTACCCACCAGACCCAGTGTATCACCCCCCTTGTCCTCCTTTCCCCACCAGACCCAGTGTATCACCCCCCTTGTCCTCCTCTACCCACCAGACCCAGTGTATCACCCCCCCTTGTCCTCCTTTACCCACCAGACCCAGTGTATCACCCCCCTCCTTGTCCTCCTTTACCCACCAGACCCAGTGTATCACCCCCCCTCCTTGTCCTCCTTTACCCTCCAGACCCAGTGTATCACCCCCCTTGTCCTCCTCTACCCACCAGACCCAGTGTATCACCCCCTCCTTGTCCTCCTTTACCCACCATACCCAGTGTATCACCCCCCTTGTCCTCCTCTACCCACCAGACCCAGTGTATCACCCCCCTTGTCCTCCTCTACCCACCAGACCCAGTGTATCACCCCCTCCTTGTCCTCCTTTCCCCACCAGACCCAGTGTATCACCCCCCCTCCTTGTCCTCCTTTCCCCACCAGACCCAGTGTATCACCCCCCCTTGTCCTCCTCTACCCACCAGACCCAGTGTATCACCCCCCCCCCTTGTCCTCCTCTACCCACCAGACCCAGTGTATCACCCCCCCTTGTCCTCCTCTACCCACCAGACCCAGTGTATCACCCCCCTTGTCCTCCTCTACCCACCAGACCCAGTGTATCACCCCCCTCCTTGTCCTCCTTTACCCACCAGACCCAGTGTATCACCCCCCCCTCCTTGTCCTCCTTTCCCCACCAGACCCAGTGTATCACCCCCCTCCTTGTCCTCCTTTACCCACCAGACCCAGTGTATCACCCCCCTCCTTGTCCTCCTTTCCCCACCAGACCCAGTGTAACACTCCCCCCTCCTTGTCCTCCTCTACCCACCAGACCCAGTGTATCACCCCCCCCTTGTCCTCCTTTCCCCACCAGACCCAGTGTATCACCCCCCTCCTTGTCCTCCTTTCCCCACCAGACCCAGTGTATCACCCCCCCTCCTTGTCCTCCTTTCCCCACCAGACCCAGTGTATCACCCCCCTCCTTGTCCTCCTTTCCCCACCAGACCCAGTGTATCACCACCCCCTCCTTGTCCTCCTTTCCCCACCAGACCCAGTGTATCACCCCCCCCTCCTTGTCCTCCTTTACCCACCAGACCCAGTGTATCACCCCCTCCTTGTCCTCCTTTACCCACCAGACCCAGTGTATCACCCCCCCTTGTCCTCCTTTACCCACCAGACCCAGTGTATCACCCACCCCCTCCTTGTCCTCCTTTACCCACCAGACCCAGTGTATCACCCCCTCCTTGTCCTCCTTTACCCACCAGACCCAGTGTATCACCCCCCCTCCTTGTCCTCCTTTACCCACCAGACCCAGTGTATCACCCCCCCTTGTCCTCCTCTACCCACCAGACCCAGTGTATCACCACCTCCGTCTTTCCCCTCTCCCAACCTCTCGTACACATCACCACCCCTCTATACAGTGGGGCAAAAAAGTATTTAGTCAGCTACCAATTGTGCAAGTTCTCCCACTTAAAAAGATGAGAGAGGCCTGTAATTTTCATTATAGGTACACTTCAACTATGACAGACAAAATTTAGAAAAAAAATCCTTTAAATCAAATTGTAGGATTTTTTATGAATTTATTTGCAAATGATGGTGTAAAATAAGTATTTGGTCAATAACAAAAGTTTATCTCAATAATTTGTTATATACACACACACACACCTCCATAGAGTAATTATTGACAATTATTGACATGCTATATTTCCTTTTTTATATTGTCCTTTCAATGTCCATGTATCTCATTGGTTAATTCTATCGTTATAGTTACTTGGGGACACTAGAGTCAAGATTGTATTGGAGGACAGGGGAAGAATATTGCCTCACCTTACACTAAGCTGGTCTTGGACATCACTGTATGTAGCCTAGTGTGGTTATCTGTTTGTATGTTTCTGCCTCTTTTCAGGGCCCTGGACTGTCTTTTTTCAACTGGAAAGGTTTCCTGCATCCTGCTCAGGGCATCATCTGCACTTCTGAACTCAATTCTCTGTGTTCCCTTCCATATTTACAGTATTGCCCGGAATCAGAGTTGAGACTTGATTCATTTTTCCACCAGTCTAATCGAAATGAATTGCTGTCGTTCTTTGCTTCAATCTAGCAGACAGGTCCTGGACGAATCAAATCGACTGGACCTTGATCTCCTTTCACCCCTCAGCCCTCAGAATTTTGACCATGTTCTGATACTTCCACCACAGTTTAAAGATGACCATATAAGGATATCTAGTATGATCCAATGGCATCGCTCCAGATCTCTCGGTGATGCATCATCCTCCAATATCAGCTTAATAATGTAGCTGAAAAGGTCCCATGTTTCCTCGTCCTTCGGTAAGGACAATATTCTCATATTATTTTGTCTAGATCTGTTTTCTAGTTGATCCAGAAAACCTTCTAAAGTTTGCAACTTTGTTTCCAGAAGGCCAATTTTGTCGACTTGTTTGTCCACACGCCCACCTTGTGCATGCATATCTGACAGGATAGACTCTGCTTTCAGGTTGTAGCAGTTAGCTTGTTGCGTTGAAAGCATTTTAGCTATGTTTTCCTGGGTATCCTTCAGCTGTTTGTTTTGGTGTGCATTGTAGAGGTCAACCGATTATGATTTCTTTCGACGCCGATACCGATACCGATTATTGGGGTACCAAAAAAAGCCGATACCGATTAATTGGCCAATTTATATATATATATATATTTTTTTTAAATAATGACGATTACAACAATACTGAATGAACGATGAACACTTTGGATTTAATAATGCAAAACATAGTGTTGGAGAAGGAAGTAAAAGTGCGATATGTGCCATGTAAAAAAGCTAACGTTTAAGTTCCTTGCTCAGGACATATGAAAGCTGGTGGTTCAATATTCCCAGTAGAGAGAGTAATAGGATACGGCGCGTGTCAAATTTGATTGATTGCTGACCTTATGACCTGATGACCTGTACAGAATATGTGCCCCCGCCCCGCCCCCCCTGTTCGTGTGGTCATGTGTTAGAGGGTGTTTGAACTTTTGGGGCCCATGCCCCCCCTCCACCCCCCAGTTTTATCTCCCTTATGGTTGTTATCTATGAAGCAGGAATGTCTGGGGCTATAGATAGCGCTGGGGCCTCAGCATTATAAATGTCCAGAACAAGGCTTTCGAAACCCAGAACCGTAAACCCTATTTTTTAAACATGGATTTTGCGATCAGTGGTAAAGCTGTGATGACTGTAGCCTCGGAGGCAGGACCGCGTCTGAAACATCGAGAAAGGGCAAAGTATACAGCCGCAATATACGATGCACCAAAAAGCGGTTTCTAAACGTGTATAGAACCCAGATACCGCCATAACGGCGCTGAAAGATGAAGTGTTGATGTCTAATGGACAGCATTGGGGGCATCTGTTTGATTACTTGGCCTGTAGCGTGAAACTCTATACGTTAGCCGAAGGAGAAGAATATACCGACCAGAAATTAGGCGTGACTTATGATGTTGAAGACTGGACGGTTTTTCGACAGGTTTTGTGTCCCGAACTGAGCCGTATCACCAAGGGTTACAGCTTGTTCACAGGCTACGAGACCCGTTGGGAAGGTACCCGGACACCTCAGGAAGAGTATTTCACAGAGTTAAATTACAACGTATAAATGGACGGCCTTGCGGGTGCGTGGAATTTTACGTCAGCACCGCGGAAATCCGAAACCAAAACATCAGGGCTGGCGGTTCGGACGGGGATTTCCGGCTTCGAATGCTTATACCCCTTAAAAGCTGGCCTTTAATGGAATTGCAAATGTTGGAGCTGTTGGACGCTCTGTTTGTACAGAGCCAAAAGCGCCAGAGCATTGTACGGATAAAGAAGTGCATAATATATACGAATCCTGAGGATTACGACTCAAAGCAACCCCAAGAAGATACAACGTCAGGAGAGGCAGCCCCCAAAGAAAGCGAGGTAAGCTGTGTTGTTAACCCCGCCCAGATACCCCGAGGGTTGGTTCAAGAATAAAAAGGCTGGTTCTTAAAGCCTACAGTTCTTCACCTACGCATTGACCATGGATATTCCTAACGCATACCCGAACTCCGAAACGGCCTGGGCTCCCGACACTAAGGATTGTATGCCTCGCAGCCCTCCATTCTACTCCCCCCTGGCAAGACCCTCGACACCCCCTACCTGTACACAACCTGAGGACGTGTTTGATGGGGTGGTCAGTACTATTTTTGTTGACACAATCAAGGCCTCAGTAGCCGCGCTTTTAGACGTGGTGATTGGAGAATATATATGAGAAAAATGCATTGGTTGTGAGATTAATCACCCCAGCCAGCGAAGGCACCCCTGCCTATACGATCCCCCAAGATACTACTTCTTCAACAATTTTGAGGCGCTGGTGAAAAGACTTTGGTCCCGCCGGTTTATACCATCGCTGGTCAGAGCCCTGGAGGCTATGGGCCTTGTGCCGTCTATCCCCAGAGTTTACGGGGTAACCGAAGCATTCCTACACGAGCTAAAGGAGGCAATTCACATACACCAGAAACTCAAAGAAATCCGACACACCCTGGTGGAGGATAACAAATACAGGGAGGCTGTGGTGTCGGATGTGTTGGCTTTCTGGCTCAATAAACCCCAAGAGCCCGAGTGACATTTTTGTTATTTAGATGTAGAGCAATGGGTAACTATATGTATACGATGTTAGATAGAATAAATACATTTTTTTTTTGAGAGAACTTACAAGTGTTATGCATCAAATTATTGAAAATAAAGTGAACAATGTCTCGTTCTACAAAACCCCCAATTCCGAGGCTAATGTAGAGCGTGTTTTGAAAATGGACCAAATCATGACTCATGTACGCCATGCTGGCGAGGTTCTACAATGGACACAAATGGTAACCCGGCTTGGTGGTGATTCTGAAGAACTAGAAACAACCTTGTCTAAGATTTTACTTTATTTGTTTGAAACACCCTTTAATTGTACCATGTATCATATTTGTTGTTTATATACTTTTATAGCGGATGTGTATGTTGTAAAAATTCAGCGAAACAAACCTGTTAATCTAACCCAAATATACAAGGTTTTACATGATTCGATCATAGAGAAAGGGGGGGCATGTATCCTGCAACGAATTAGGGATTGTCTGTATACGTAATACCTAATGTTTTCATGAAAATAAAAATCCCAAAAATGAAAATGAAATGTTGTTGTTATTTGAAAGTGGCTCATTAACATTATTGTACCTCAGAGAGGCAAGAAGGATGGCAGAGCAGATTTTGAAAAACATTTATTATAATCCCTCTAACCCGGGGTCTTATGGTGGTAAGGAGCGTTTACAGCGCGCTTTAGCCGAAGAAACAGGTCACAGGTTAAGCGATGCTAAAGTCACTGAGTGGCTATCCGAACAAGATGCGCACACTCTACATAAACCCGTGAGAAAACATTTTCCTAGAAATAGAGTTTTTTCTACACACCCATTGTCCCAATTTCAGGCGGATCTATGTGACATGCAGGCCCTTGCAGATAAAAATGAAGGAAACCGCTACATGCTAACGGTCATAGATATTTTCTCTAAAATAGCTTTTGTCCGGGTCTTAAAGAATAAGAGCGGCGCTGAGGTGACCAGGGCATTTGCCTCTATCTTGAAGGAAGGAGGCGCCCCCAAGAAAGTGCAGACCGATGGCGGAAAATAATTTTTTAATAAGACCTTTCAGAAACGAATGAAAAAGCACAATATAGTACATTTTGCTACAGGATCGGATTTGAAAGCTTCTGTGGTTGAACGCTTTAACAGGACTCTGAAGGAGAGGATGTGGCGCTATTTTACAGCGCACAACACGCATAGATATATCGATATAGTTCAAGATTTAGTAATTACGTATAACAATAGTTATCATAAAAGTATAAGGATGAAACCCTCCGAAGTCTCTTCGGAAAACTCTTTTCAAGTCTTTAAAAATCTGTATGGTTTGCTCCCTCTTCGCCGTAAGAAAAAAATACATTTTAAATTTATTGTGGGGGACTTGGTTCGTATATCCAAGTTGAGGGGTGTTTTCGATAAAAAAAATACGTGCAAGGATACAGTGATGAGCTTTTCACGGTTACAGAATGTCTGCCGCGCATACCCCCGGTCTACATATTAAAAGATTATGACGGGGAACTTATAACGGGATCTTTTTATGAGCAGGAATTACAGAAGGTAACGGTTGGTAAAGACAAGGTGTTTCACGTAGAGGAGATTCTAGATCAAAAGAGAGAGAAAGGTCAAAAATGGGTGCTGGTCCGCTGGAAAAACTGGCCGCTAAAATTCAACAGCTGGGTATTAGAGAAGGATGTAGTGGAGGCATCAGGGGTTAATTTAAACCCCCATGTATGATAAAATACATCCTCATTCGGGTGTACAACGGAGGGCATAATGGAACACAGCGGCTTCTACCTGACTCTCCCCAGTAATGCGTCAGCACACATATATCGTAATAATCAGAGTTCTAATTATACAACCAATTTTCCAAAGCCTATAGAGTTATCAGAGGCCTGGGAAGTAGGGCTCAGCGAGATTACATACCCCCATAGCTGGTATAATATCAAAGATAAGGACCGGGAATTTTATTTCAAAAAGTTAACGGAACCTGCTAAATTTATTAAGGTTAAAAAAGGGTTCTATAGAACCGTCGAAAGGCTCGTCTCCGAGTTGAATGAACGGCTATCGCAGAACAGTATGGAAATATTCCTGATGTACAACCCTATAAATAAAGGGTACAAATCTCAGGAGATGCTTCCGGGGGATAAAGACCAGTGGTAATTTAGCCTACATGTTAGGGATGGGGCCCAATACATGGACGTATGTGAGAGATAAATTATTCCCATTCCCCGCGGATATACATGCAGGATTTTACAACATATTTGTGTATACCGACATCATATCCTATCAAAGGGTCGGAGACAGCTGTGTGCCACTCCTGAGAACGGTTCATATAGATGGAAAGGATGGGGACATCGTCACTGTCACCTACGACAAGCCACACTACGTACCTGTAAGCAAGAAATATATTGAAAACATTCTTGTTGAGCTTAAAACGGATCAGAACGAAAACATTGAATTTACTTATGGTAAAACGATTGTAAAACTCCACTTTAGACCAACCAAAACCTCTCTACATATATAATATTAGTATTATATATTTTATATACATAATACATCTAAATTAAAATTATGGAACACCGACACCTCGACCCTAACAGGTATGTCACATACTATGTGGATCAAGTGGGTAATGGGTTACCAGGATATTATGGATCGCCCACCATGTATGGTTCGGGGATCGGAGGGATATTTCGTAATCTCTTTAGGATGGTTTTACCGTTTATGAAGAGAGGCTTCAGCATAGCCAAACCGCATTTAAAATCAGCAGCAAAAATATAGTAAGTGAGGTTGTCGCCAATGTGATAAACAGAAGGGCGTCACCAGATGTCGAGTCAAGAAGGCTCGGGGTTGATGATGTTGTCTCGAAGACCGAATAAGAGACCGCCAGGTATAAGGCGAAGACTTGAGCCTAAAAAACGGCGGTTAACGGTTAAAAGAAACTCAGTTAGTCAAAGACGGGGTAAAGTGAGGAGGTCTGGACCAAAAACGGTAAAAAGAATACTCGGAAGTATTTTCTAAAAGAACAAGCACCATGGCTCTTTTACACCGCATGTCCTCTGAAGCTATAAAAACAGAGCTCGATCTTTTCACGGCCCCCTTAACCCAACATTCAGTAGAGAGGTCCAGTTATGTGGAGATAGCCCCACTCTCTGCCATTACAGACAACGGCCCCATAGAGTTTTTCATACCAGGCAACGGTGACAACTATCTGGACCTCAACAACACCTTGGTGCATTTGCGTCTAAAAGTAACCAAAAGAGATGGTACTGATATTGCAAACGATGCCAAAGTGAGTCTCATTAATTACCCAGTGGCCACCATCTTTTCCCAAGTGGATGTGACTTTGGGGAACGGCTAATCAGTCAAAGCAGTGCCACATACCCCTACCGTGCCATCATGGAATGCTTACTCAACTACTCTGAAGACACTCTCAAGACCCAATTCAGCGCAGGGCTTTTTAGCAAGGATACTGCAGGAGGCTCTATGGAATCGACAGACCCATCCACAGGTGCAAATAAAGGCCTGGCCGCCCGGGCTCGCTACTGTGCAGAATCTCGAGAGTTTCATCTGCTAGGCCCTATACACTCTGACATTTTCTTTCAAGAACGTTTACTCTTAAATGCGGTTGATTTAAGACTAAAATTAACCAGGGCCAAGGATGAGTTTTGCCTAATGTCTGCAACGGATGGGGACTTTAGCTTAAAAGTGTTGGGGGCCACGCTTTTTATTAAAAAAGTATCGGTATCTCCGGCAGTTCGTCTGGGTCACTCACAGGCTTTGCTGAAAGGAAATGCCCTTTACCCTCTCCAAAGAATTACCATGAAAACCTTTAGCATACCTGTGGGCAGCAGAATCTGCAGTCAAGAAAACCTATTTCTAGGCCCTTTACCGCGATACGTAGTTATAGGTTTGGTTGATCACGCCTCCAATACGGGCAGCTTAAATAAAAAAAACTTTAATTTTCAACACTTCAATGCAGAGTATGTCGCTCTGTGTCAGGACGGACGTCAGGTCCCTGCTAAGGCTTTCCAACCGCAATTTAATAACAACATATCTGTGCGAGAATTTTACAATCTATTCCTGGCTACCGGGAGGCATCTAAAAGATCTCTCTTTACCTATTGACAGAAATGATTTTGCCGAGGGTTACACAATGTATGCTTTCAATTTATCCCCAGATGATGACACCTCAGGAATTCTTTCTGTGGTGTCCCAAGGTAACCTCAGGCTGGAAATGCGTTTCCGTACACCTTTAGCCTGTACGGTTAGCATGATTGTTTATGCCTGCTCTGATTCAATCTTGGAGGTGAATAGCCGAAGACAGGTTTTAGTAGATTATTATTAAGGATCGTTGAGCAAAAGACATGAATACCCAAGAGTTGGAAGGGCTGATGAGCCGACTGATTGGAAAACAATTTTTGCGGAGTGTTGGCTTGTGATGAATTACCTATGGAGAAATGGAAGGTGCGGCCTGCAATGTTTATTGTCAATACCCATCCTAAAAACATGCCGGGTGAACATTGGCTAGCTGTGACCTTAGAAGAGGAAGGAGGAAGAAAATCTCAACTTTTTTTGATTCCTATGGTTTCCCACCCGTTTTTCACATTTCCCCAAATCTATTAAAGAATTTCTGACCAAAATGGCTCAAAGATATACTACAATATCAAACAGGTGCAAGATACCCTTTCAACGACATGCGGTCAACACTGTGTATTCTACCTATGCCAAAGAGCCCGGGAGTTTCTTTTGAAGATGTTATGTCTCTTTATAAGGATGATTTAAGAAGTAATGATAAAGTTGTAGCTTGTTTTGTTAGAAAATATCAAAAGTGTTCAAATGTGTATCCTCTAAGAACGTGTAATCAAGGCGTATGCTCACGCCAAATGTTTCAAGAATGCCACAAATGTTAAATTGCTTATTTTTCAAATAAAATTTATTGAATTTAATCATAGTCATTCAAAAGTCATTCAAAAGGCTAATCACCCAGAGAGATCGGGATTAGGGAAAGGTCCAGAGGCGTTCAGGGGGGTAAATGGGTTATCGTCATTCATTTCATAAGGATGCGAGGGTTTTGGGGAATCTTTAGGGGTGCTGTATCTCGGTGACGGTTTGTGTTTTAAAGAGTGAATCTGTTGCCGAATCTTATAGTTGGGTACACCCGAGAGGGGTATGTTGAGGATGGCCAGGGCCTTAAGAAACTAAAGCCACCCTGGAGGTCTTCGGTCATCAGCCACCTTGTGGGCAGATGTGGTACTTTTAAGCAAGTCAAGTATATGTGAACCCTTGACAACAGCCCCCTGAAGGATAAACTCTCCTTTGTCATTCCAAGTAGCTGCCCCATTTGAGTCTTTTAGCTTGTTCATAATGTAGCTAACATTTTTCCTGTTACGTGCCGGAACATGGGTTAACAAGTCATGCATAACTTTATCTTCAACAGGCATTTGATCTTCAGATGGTAAGCTCGCAGGTACCGGCCTTACAGGGGCGTGGCTCTCGCGAGGCTCGTCATCTTTTAAAGGGTCCTGTAGGGAAATAGTTAAATTGCCTGTCTCTCTCTCCCCTTGTTTCACCAAGGACAAATACCTTTGCAAGAGGTTTGTGTATTTTTGGACCTTATCATAGGGTTCAATCCTTTTTGATTCAAAATATCCTTCATGGCCGTATCCAAATCATTTTCCGCTGTTTGTCTGATATTTTCGGGGCCCCTGCATTTGTTTTTTTAAGTCTATCCAACTCTTGTTGTGGCACCAGATACATTTTATTGGCCATCACCCTATGTGTTCAACCACCACGTCGGGCTGCAATAAGGCTGGTGATGAAGGGCACGGCTATACTTAGTAAAGGTAGAATAAAACCGCCAGACTGTTGTATGCTATGTCGTTTCTTTTGAAGACTGACCCTTTTATTGGCAAAGAGCTTGATCGAGGTCTTTTGTCTCTTTAATTTTTTCAATTGTGTCAGGGTGAGTGGAATGCGTCCTTTGAGAAGATTCAAAGCAATCTCACATAGGGATAATATGAGATCTGAAGAACAGTGACCCAAGATGGCCTTCCGTTCATTAGATGTAGCCCCAACTAGGCTTCTCAAGAGGGGCAAGTTTCTTTTTAAACGCAGAGACATAGCGGCTACTTTTTTAGGAATGTACACAGCCGGCCACTCCTACGGGGAACAGACCGGTTCGTAGCCTCAGGTGTTCTGGAGTATTTGCTTTTAAATCCACGATTAAATAAGAAAATGGCGCTTGGTTGCGTCCTCGTAGCTCTCCATAAAGTAGGATTTCCTTCCCGGGTACATCTGCTGAGCAAGAGTGTTAATTTGTAGTTTGTCTCTAGGATTTTGAACAAAAACCATGTAATTGGCGTTCAAACTGATGGTGCGGCTATTTTTACCTTGGTGAAACACATTCTGCACCAAGTAAAGCACGGACAGGTTTCTATGATGCGTATATTGGGTAAACGCTCGGGCAATTTCGGGATGTTCGCTACCTGCAAATAGCATATCGTCCAAAACCAACAGATTGTTTTTATGAGGAGGTAAAAGTTCATCATCAGACAGGGTATCAGGTATTCCTTCAACAAACTTGATTTTATTGTCTTCAACAATTCATCATACAGAGGTTGATAACATGAATAACACCACACAACATTATCAGGCTTTTGAGATAACACATGTTCAGAATTCTCTAAAATACTTTTTACAAAACAAGTTTTACCACTATTCGAAGGCCCTGCGATTAAGGCTGAAAATGGTAGTTGCAACCGGGGGGTCAAAACCTTCTACAGCAGTCATTATATCTTAAGCTTTAAGATCCCTGTAGCTTGTAGCATAAGTCAACACCCAAAGGGGGTAATGTGGTCCAGTCAGGCAAAAAGCAGTCTCTTGTCATAGACAACCCTGAATCTTTTAGTAAGTGGGGCCTTCCTCAGATGGAAGCCCTTTATTATACACAACAATCTTTTTGTAGGAGCTCCTAAATCTCAAAGTCACTATTCCTGTCATTTAGGAACCACCCCTCAAACAAACGTGTGATTGATTCCTAGTTTTTACACGAGGTGTATTTTTTTTTCATAGTTTTTGAGTCACGCCTGACACACTGCGGCCTGTAGCATAAGTCAGTAGCCATAGGGCAATGTAGTCCCGTCAGGCAAAAGCACTCTCTTGTCATAGACAACCCTGAATCTTTTAATGAGTGGGGCATTCCTCAGATGGAAGCCCTTTTTATCCCTAACAATCTTTTTGTAGGAGCTCAAAATCTCCAAGTCACTATTCCTGTCATTTAGGAACCCCTCGACCAAGCGTGTGATTGATTCCAAGTTTACACGCTGGGCATTTTCATAGTTTTGAGTCACTCCTTTGGCTTTCAATACCATGTGATTCTTTAGCGTTCTAAAAGCATAGCTTTTGGGCCCACAGGATGACCATTCTGTGATATGGTCACCCTCTGCGAGTTCGCTCGTTAAGCCACCCAGATAGTTGCTGAGTGGGGGCTCCAATCCCTGGTTTGCTTACATAGACCACAGAGTCTGTGTCGTGGTAAAGTACCCGCCTCTGAAGCTGCTCCATGAGCTTGTACAGTTCAAGTCGGCCATAGGCCGTGGTAAATGCTGCAAGAAACACATTTACATTACCCGGGGTAGAACCCACTTCTTGTTACGTCGCCATTGCACCAAGGCAATGTCTTGACTCAAGAATGAAAAATGTGAAATTTCGTATTGGTCCGAAAAATGAATTCCAAAAATTCTTCAGGGTCTTTAATAATCGACGTTGTCAACATATTACACCTCTGCGCTAATTTGCCCCAAAGCGAATTTAGGTACAATTTCGACACATTTCGTTTGGTTTTGTTGACCTCTATTCTGTCAGGGTCAAGAAGGATGCCTTCTCTGTCAGGATAGTCTTGAATGTACCTGTCTTTACTTTCTTGATCTGTGACCGATGCAGGATAGCCTGAAGCCATTTGCTTACATCTCAAGAAGGTCTTGATGTACTCTTTAAAAGAGTGTCTGATTTCTTTGGAAAGTTCCATACTTCAAAGATTTTGGCCACACGATACCCCATCTCTAAAGCCTTAGAGAATTCAGCTGTGACCCATACACCTGTCAGTGCTCTTTCTTGATCTGTGTGATCACATGGGTTTTGTTGTATGTTTTCACTGCAGGTGCGACAAAGGGGAAAGAAAAGTTTTCCTTGAGGGCCCCTGTAAGGCAACACAGGTATAAACAAACCCCTTGGAGGGTAGACTGTTGCTTTGATCAGACCAAAATAGTTTTGAGGTAAGTCAAAATCACGATGAATAATTTCAGGATGACCTATAGGATAGCATGAGGAACTCATTACATGCGGATAAAGGGATGTAAAATCCACATAGCCTATTGTCTCGTCGGGTTGCGCTACATACCTCAATGTCAAAGCATTGGTACGGCCGCCATACAAGGCCTGTCTTGGCTCCAGAGGTTCTGGGATGTCAAAGCTGGAAAGGAATGCTTGAACATGAGGATCAGACTTTTTGAGGGCTGTCCATTCATGCTCCCACAAAACAACCACTTTTAGACCGTAAGTAGTCTGTAACGAATCAACTTTGTCTTGAAACTCTTCGTACATTTCCCCAAAAGTCTTTTGGGTTAGGACACATATGTTCTGGGGCACAAAGCAAGATTTGCAACCATGGAAGAAACAACCGTTGTACTCATACACGGTCTCAACCCCGTCAATCTTGGTGTAGCCATCTACATGGTAAGAGCCAAACGCCTTCTCCCCTCGATTCAAAGCATGTTGAATAAAAATGTCTTTATCCTGGGCCATATACTCTAGCCATTGAATGGACCCACTAGAGTAGGCCTTGAACTGGCGTCGGTAGTTGTCAGGCGAGGGGATCGCTATAGAGGATGTCGGCATATAGTGTGTACGGTATGTTTTCATGCATGCCGATGCAATCGTTGTACAACTCCAAGGGTCAATACCTGCATCTTTGATTACCTCTTCTCTGAATCTGAGGCATCCTTCACGAAGTATAACCACATCATTGTCACAGTATGATTCCATCTCTTTATGGAAATCAAAGGTGCCATGTCTTACTGTCTCATACCAAGTCATGAATCTCTCTCGCTCTTTGGGAGACATTTGATCACACCCATACATTTCTGGGCTGGGATATGATCCTATGTAGTGTAGATTCTCCTCAGATGTGAAGAAGTGGGGGAACCAGCCTTTCACAGAGTTTTCAAAACCCAAGGCCTCTGGCATTTGAGCCAATCTCATGGGTAAGAAGCTTAAACTGTCAATGTATCTCTGGTTGAAGGCGGGATCTACAAAACACAGGATTTTACTCCCTTGCGCTAGGACCCTCGGCGCTATGCCTTGCTTTATCAAGGGGTTCAGATGAAGGTACGAGTCGTAGGCTCTAGCATTGTGCGCTATGAACGTAAAGTTTCGGTACTGTGGTTTTCTAAAATGTTTTAGAAAGAGTAGTGCACAATTGGATCCTTCTGCAGACCACTTTTCCCCGTGAATGTCATGGTAGATACAAAAATAGGCAAATGATCCCCGATTGTTGATTTGTCTCAAAATCATAGAACACATATTTCTCTGAAGGTTCATCTTCAGCCAAGGGCTGAATATAACACTCGTGTGTCACTTCTTGAACCACTTCAGCATTTCTGCTTTTCAGACCCCCTTTACAGATTGGACACTGTAGGATTCCACAAACATGTGGTTTAGGGCTATCTATTTTAAGGCTGTAATTGCAATGACATTTTGGGCATTTCTTGTTAATGGCACAAATGCTTACAGATTTACCGGCCTTAGGGTGCCATGTTTCAATTTTGTGTTTATCGTAACAGTAGGTCGAACGACATGTGCGATGGCAATCCTCACATGGTGTCAAGTTTAGGGTCTGCATAGGGCACTCGGCATCCTGACATACCGAACAGTTATAACGGCACGAGTGCCCCCCCTTTCGGCTGTAGCCGGTATGGCAGGATCTACACACATAGGCTGCCCCTAGGAACGCCGTGACGTTTGTAACGGCATAGTAATGTTCGTTTTGCACATAAAAGTACAGAATCTGGGGGTGCGGTTGGGGGGTGTTTTGGAACTTCAAGAGAGCTGCATTAGCTCTACTGTGGTACAAAACCACAATCTTGATATTCAGAAGTTTTTCAAATTTGACAATGTCTGAGAATGCCACGCCTTCATGGATCCCGAGACCCACCGCCGTTTGGATCTCTCTAGCCTTTTGCAATGCCGTCAGATCAGTACATCCGGGGTTAAGTAAATGCGCTAGGCCTATTGCAAAACATAGCTTATTATCGGGATTGTGAACGTTTATGAGGTAGGCCCTTTTATTGCTTATGATTTCTGACTGCATTAGGCTATCAAGCTTCCTTCTCTGCCCACCGCCCCCTGTGGTTGACGTATTATTTGCACTACAAGCTCTAGGGTTCGATCGGCTATGATGGCTAAATTTGACTGAACAAGGCGTTCTACCAGCGCTGTAAATTGTTCAAGATCTGCTTCGCCATTGGGTAAAATAAGAGATACTGAATTATGCAGGCTATCTCCACATATTTCCAACTGTAAGACATCACGAGGTTCGCCATAATCTCTTGCTGTTTCTAACAGGTCATTCAGAGTGTCCATTATCATCATGTAAAATACAGCATAGTCAAGATTCTGATTCACACATAGGAAATTGAAAAACTGTCGAATCTCTGTATTGTTGAATTTATTCCTGTAAACAACCCTGACACGTCTATCCTGAACATCTGCAGCCAGATTTATTAGATAATTGTCCAATTCCCCAAAAACATCTTGTGGCGTTTCAGACTCTACGGACCTAGGCGTTACGGGTTGTTCTATCATTGTCGGGTTTGTCGGGGCCGAAATTGTCTGACTCGCGTTCATACGATTAATTAAGGTTATGAGGGCTTCGGGAATCTGGGATAACATGTTTTCCTCAACCCCCCCTGACTGGTTCATACGATTAATCATTTCTAAGAGTTCGGCTGGAATCTGTGTTAATATGCTTTCATCTAACGTTCCTGAATCGTTCATACGTCTTATAACTTCTAGGAGTTCGTCTGGAATCTGGGATAAGAGGCTTTCAACTGTCTCCCGTGTTGCGTTAGTTCTGCCATTTTTGGATAATTAAGAGTGTTCGTTTTTTTTTCTTTCTGTAATGGTTGGTGTTACATGTATGATTTTAGCGTCTGTATTTGCGTTTTTAATGGGGTTGCTGTTTAACATGCGTGGAATTGTTCTATGCCAGAATAACATATCGTCTCTGTACTGTCTCTCAATTAAATCCCCCAGTCGTTTGTATAGCAAAACATTCCTCGATTTCAAAGCCCTGGAAAATAATGTGAAAAACCTTTCTTGTTCGTCTGCAGGTATTGAGGCCGTAGAATTGACTGGGTCTATAAGGTTGGCCGCATCACAGAATAGCTGGTCATCAACATCTGACATGTCATTAAAAACAGGTCTCTTGGGTGTTTCATTCGAATGCTCGGGCGCCGGAATCCCCAGCTCTAGATTTATGTGGTCGTCTGTGCCGTTTTTCGCCGGTGCGGAGTCTGAATGAAAATAATACATACATAATTACGTTATTAGATATAAAAATATATATGTTAGCTACATACAAATGTCAAATACCTTTCCGTTATAATAATATATATTAACAGTACATAGTTAAAATACCTCGGCTTTTTTGGCGCTTGTTGTGACGAATCGCCGAAACCGGGGGTGTGTGACTTTTTCCCTCTAGCTTTCCAGATTCTGCTGGGTCTGTCTCCGGGCAGTCTGAAAAAACATTATTTGTCCTTGTTTTAACATAGGCTATCAACAGATCTATAACTAATAAAAAGGCTGATAACTAATAACAAAACTGTATAATAGTCCCATACCTTGTCCCTGGAGCGCCGGCTCGTGAAGCAGCAAGTTCCCAGCCCAACAGTAGTTTTCGGGTGGGCTTGATTCTGAGCAGTGTACTTGGGCCGGTAGAATTGCATCAAAGTCCTGCGTGTCAGCTGGCCATAACGCATCCTTTATCATAAAGGGCTGTATGTCGGCTGTAAATACATAAAAATAGTTTAAAAAAATAGTACAACCTATTTTTTAAATGTTTATATATAAATATTTCTTGGGTATGTGTTTAATTATAAGGACTTACAACGAAAAAAGACCGTTGGTGATTGTCTGCCAGACTTTTGCTCCTGCGAACCCCCATCATGTTCCAGATCAGGTAAATCGCGTAAAAGCGGCGTAAATGTCGGGGATCCTAGATTCCATTAGACAATGTTAACAGTTATACGCTATATCTACACTTTTTTTTTTTTTTAAACCTATATTGGGCTTTTGGCCTGAAATACCCAAATAACTAGGGTTTAATATTCCAATAATATTCAAACAAATCTTAAAATATGTTTTTTTCATTTACTCACCTCCAGAAATATCCATTATGCGAGATTCCCTTATTCCGAATATTATTATTATTATTTTAATCTGTCCGTGCAGCTCAATATTCGGGCCTTTATGTTAGCGCTAAAGCAATGCTGACAACGTTAAAAAATAGTTCTGTCCCTAACTATCTAAAAGTTCGGAATGAGTTTTTTGAGAGATGTATGCTACACGCCAACAACAGGAGGGGATGTCGTGACATTCTGTCTGCAAACCGGGTGTGTGGGGACCGCAGATTAGAGATATCTATGTTTAACCCCCGCTGTTCGGCTGATATCTCGACATGCCTTATGCATGATAGTGCACACCTTGGTTTCAAACGGTTCTCTACAGATAAGAGTTCTGGGACCCCCCAACTTTAGGATTTTCACACACACACACACACACACACACACACACACACACACACACACACACACACACACACACACACCTGTTGCTCCGCCTTAAGACCCCTCCCACACACACACACACAAACACTCGGATTCTATTTTACTTCGTGACAGAGTTGGAAGAAGTTGTTAAATAGGTTTTTCCCATAGTTAAAGGGTGAGATACCGTTTTTAAACATTCCTTTTATTGAATTCCAAAATATTTCGTACAACCTTTAAGACATGTTTGAATTAAGTAACCCATTTGAATAATATTTAAACATGCAGCACACGTGTTTTATGTAAAAATAAAAAAAACCTTGGATGCAGGTCTTTGTACATTATTACAAACTTTAATAAAACGTAATATTCATAACATACCCAATGTAGGAATAGACTATATAAAATAATACATGTTTTTTTCAGATCTTACAGTTGTCTGCGCCAGACCCTAGCTTGAGAGAAAAGAGCGCTACCCCTTAGTTAAATGGGGGGGTATACATTTTCAAAAATTAACACCTACATTTTAACACACGTTATAATTCAACATTTATTTTAACTATTTCTTACAGATATATGGGGTCCTGTTAGCCCTGAACATTATCCGTTTCCAATTCCCCATCACAAAGTCTTTTCCGCGCTCCGTCGAAGCTCTGTCCACTTTCCTGCCAGGGAAAGATCCGCCTTCGAACTTGTTGTTCTTCCGGTGTATGTCTCAACGATAACATATGTTGTTCCGGGGTATGTCTCAACGATAACCTAGGCCATCGGCGTAATTGTTCACGATTTTCGAAAAGACTGTCCAGTTTATTCATCAGGGTTCGGAAAATGTGGTAATCGCGCCATTTAAAACGGAACATTATTTGAAAAAAATTTACATCCTTGCATGCTTTGGAGGATACATATGGACTGACCGTTTTCGTAGCATTTGACCTGTCAAATTGTTCACATGCTAAAATTGTCACTCTGGAGTCCGGGGTATAATCCATGGATGTGACTCTCAGGGCCATTAGGTCCTGACGTCCACAGACTTGTTCTTCCAACGCATATCCTGGCAGCCTTGAAGCACTCAGGGCACGTTCCATTTGACACAAAGCTAGCCTTATTTTAAGCCATTCTCGCATCCTTAGCGCTAGAGAAAAAGGCTCGGGTTCTGCACGATAAAAGGGTTGGGACACGCTGTCTGTGAATATCTTAACCGTAGATTCCTCCGGGTTGAATATGTACGAAATATGGCCCTCGCTTGTACACAGAAATCCGTTAAAACATTCGGGAGCCTCTACCAAAATATCCTCCAAGCTTTTGGCGTTGGGTTCGTGACATGAGCTACAGAGCACTCCGAGAATTCCCCTTGTAGACATATTTTTAGATGCTTAATATTCAGGTCTTAAAAAATGGCTTGTTCTGGCCATTTATAATGCTGAGGCCCCAGCGCTATCTATAGCCCCAGACATTCCTGCTTCATAGATAACAACCATAAGGGAGATAAAACTGGGGGGTGTAGGGGGGCATGGGCCCCAAAAGTTCAAACACCCTCTAACACATGACCACACGAACAGGAGGGGCGGGGTGGGGTGGGGGCACATATTCTGTACATGTCATCAGGTCATAAGGTCAGCAATCAATCAAATTTGACACGCGCCGTATCCTATTACTCTCTCCCAGTTCTTCAACATTTCCAGTTAAGAGGTTTTAGGTTGTAGTTATTATAGGAATTACGACGCGTCAACTATTTCTCTCTATACCATTTGTATTTCATATACCTTTGACTATTGGATGTTCTAATAGGCACTTTAGTATTGCCAGCCTAATCTCGGGAGTTGATAGGCTTGAAGTCATAAACATGGCAGTGATCAAGCATTGTTAAGAGCTGCTGGCAAACGCAATAAAGTTTGAATGAATGCTTACGAGCCTGCTGCTGCCTATCACCACTCAGTCAGACTGCTCTATGAAATATCAAATCATAGACTTATTTCTAACATAATAAACACAGAAATACGAGCCTTAGGTCATTAATATGGTCAGAAACAGTCATTTTGAAAACAAAACGTTTATTCTTTCAGTGAAATAAGGAACCGTTCCGTGGCAACCCTAAGTCTAAATATTGCTGTTACATTGTACAACCTTCAATGTTATGTCATAATTATGTAAAATTCTAGCAAATTAGTTCTCAACGAGCCAGTTGGCCCAAACCTTTGCATATACCCTGACTCTGTGTGCAATGAACGCAAGAGAAGTGACACAATTTCCCTAGTTAAATATTGCCTGCTAACATTAATTTCTTTTAACTAAATATGCAGGTTTAAAAATATATACTTCTGTGTGTTGATTTTAAGAAAGGCATTGATGTTTATGGTTAGGTACATTGGTGCATTATTGTGCTTTTTTTTCATCACCCGTTTGCCGAAGTAGGCTGTGATTGGATGATAAATGAACACCGCATTGATTATATGCAACGCAGGACAAGCTAGTTAACCTAGTAATATTATCAACCATGTGTAGTTAACTAGTGATTATGTGAAGATGATAGTTTTTTATAAGATAAGTGTAATGCTAGCTAGAAACTTACCTTGGCTCCTTGCTGTGGTCAGCCAGCCACACTCCACAAGGAATGCAATGTAATTGGCCATAATCTGCGTCCAAAAATGCAGATTACCGATTGTTATGAAAACTTGAAATCGGTCGACCTCCAGTGCATTGACAGAGTTTTAGCTATGTTTTCCTGGGTATCGTTCAGGTGTTTGTTTTGGTGAGCATTGAGAGAATTTTAGCTATGTTTTCCTTGATATCTTTCGGGTGTTTGTTTTGGTGAGCATTGACAGAGTTTTAGCTATGTTTTCCTGGGTATCTTTCAGGTGTTTGTTTTGGTGTGCATTGACAGAGTTTTAGCTATGTTTTCCTGGGTATCTTTCAGGTGTTTGTTTTGGTGAGCATTGAGAGAATTTTAAGCTATGTTTTCCTGGGTATCGTTCAGGTGTTTGTTTTGGTGAGCATTGAGAGAATTTTAGCTATGTTTTCCTGGGTATCTTTCAGGTGTTTGTTTTGGTGAGCATTGAGAGAATTTTAAGCTATGTTTTCCTGGGTATCGTTCAGGTGTTTGTTTTGGTGAGCATTGAGAGAATGTTAGCTATGTTTTCCTGGGTATCGTTCAGGTGTTTGTTATGGTGAGCATTGAGAGAATTTTAAGCTATGTTTTCCTGGGTATCTTTCAGGTGTTTGTTTTGGTGAGCATTGAGAGAATGTTAGCTATGTTTTCCTGGGTATCGTTCAGGTGTTTGTTTTGGTGAGCATTGAGAGAATGTTAGCTATGTTTTCCTGGGTATCTTTCAGGTGTTTGTTTTGGTGAGCATTGAGAGAATGTTAGCTATGTTTTCCTGGGTATCTTTCAGGTGTTTGTTTTGGTGAGCATTGAGAGAATGTTAGCTATGTTTTCCTGGGTATCTTTCAGGTGTTTGTTTTGGTGAGCATTGAGAGAATGTTAGCTATGTTTTCCTGGGTATCGTTCAGGTGTTTGTTTTGGTGAGCGTTGAGAGAATGTTAGCTATGTTTTCCTGGGTATCGTTCAGGTGTTTGTTTTGGTGAGCGTTGAGAGAATGTTAGCTATGTTTTCCTGGGTATCGTTCAGGTGTTTGTTTTGGTGAGCGTTGAGAGAATGTTAGCTATGTTTTCCTGGGTATCTTTCAGGTGTTTGTTTTGGTGAGCATTGAGAGAATTTTAAGCTATGTTTTCCTGGGTATCGTTCAGGTGTTTGTTTTGGTGAGCGTTGAGAGAATGTTAGCTATGTTTTCCTGGGTATCGTTCAGGTGTTTGTTTTGGTGAGCGTTGAGAGAATGTTAGCTATGTTTTCCTGGGTATCGTTCAGGTGTTTGTTTTGGTGAGCGTTGAGAGAATGTTAGCTATGTTTTCCTGGGTATCGTTCAGGTGTTTGTTTTGGTGAACGTTGAGAGAATGTTAGCTATGTTTTCCTGGGTATCTTTCAGGTGTTTGTTTTGGTGAGCGTTGAGAGAATGTTAGCTATGTTTTCCTGGGTATCTTTCAGGTGTTTGTTTTGGTGAGCGTTGAGAGAATGTTAGCTATGTTTTCCTGGGTATCTTTCAGGTGTTTGTTTTGGTGAGCGTTGAGAGAATGTTAGCTATGTTTTCCTGGGTATCGTTCAGGTGTTTGTTTTGGTGAGCGTTGAGAGAATGTTAGCTATGTTTTCCTGGGTATCTTTCAGGTGTTTGCTGCTCTCCTTCGCATCCCCAAGTTGTTCTTTGTGTTTTCCTTTAAAGGGAATCCATTACTTTTTGGGTTTGAGTCTTAACGTCGTTTTACTCACAGATTGTTTTGCTGATGTGCATAACTGACTGCTCAGTCTCTTGTGGTTACTCGGTGATATAACGATCTGTCTATTTTAAAGGCTTAATTTAACCTATGCTGTCTGGCTTCCACATATAACCACAGCGTTGTCGTAACAAAACGGAGCTGCTCTCTCTCCTATCGGGACGCGCATGTTTTTCAAAGCAATTATTACTTGACAAAATAACTAAACGGGAGTCACCAAAACAATCAGCTCGTTTCTGCAGTGTAATGTTGTTTGGCAGGTCTCGTCGTATTTCTCTTGGCTGTCGGCCGCGGCAACACAGCTGTGGAGGAGACATTCACTAAAGCCTTTTTTCCTACTGAGATTACACTGTCTTTTTGATGTTCCCCAGTAGACATAAGGCTAAATCTTTCTCTCTCTCTCTCTCTCTCTCTCTCTCTCTCTCTCTCTCTCTCTCTCTCTCCTATTACGGTGCTGGCTGGCTGAGATAGGCTTCATTCCAAATGGCACTCTAATCCCTATGTGATGCACTAAATTTTACCAGAGACCTGTGGTGCACTACATAGGGAATAGAGTTTCATTTGGGACGGGACCATATTGATGCACACCGTCCAGACTACTCATCACTCCCCTCTCCATCAGTCCACTCCGGGGAGCTTTTCTAGAGGAGCATTATATAACATCAACGATGGCAATCCCTTCCCCTTTTGGACGTGGCCAGTCATTGATACTGGAAAGCATCCATTTCATGCTCCGTCATTGGCACTTTGCACCAGACTCTGAGTAAAGATGTTTCTCCTCTGGAACATCATCTCTGTTTCTTTTCTATCCAATTACACCCAATCTAGATGGAGGGGAGGGGTGTGTGCAGAGAGAATGAGAGGAGTGGAGGGGTGTGTGCAGAGAGAATGAGAGGAAGGAGGGGAGGGGTGTGTGCAGAGAGAATGAGAGGTAGGAGGGGAGGGGTGTGTGCAGAGAGAATGAGAGGAAGGAGGGGAGGGGTGTGTGCAGAGAGAATGAGAGGAGGGGAGGGGTGTGTGCAGAGAGAATGAGAGGAAGGAGGGGAGGGGTGTGTGCAGAGAGAATGAGAGGAGTGGAGGGGTGTGTGCAGAGAGAATGAGAGGAGGGGAGGGGTATGTGCAGAGAGAATGAGAGGAAGGAGGGGAGGGGTGTGTGCAGAGAGAACGAGAGGAGTGGAGGGGTGTGTGCAGAGAGAATGAGAGGAGGGGTGTGTGCAGAGATAATGAGAGGAAGGAGGGGGGGTGTGTGCAGAGAGAATGAGAGGAAGGAGGGAGGGGTGTGTGCAGAGAGAATGAGAGGAAGGGAGGGGTGTGTGCAGAGAGAATGAGAGGAGGGGAGGGGTGTGTGCAGAGAGAATGAGAGGAGGGGAGGGGTATGTGCAGAGAGAATGAGAGGAGGGGAGGGGTGTGTGCAGAGAGAATGAGAGGAGGGGAGGGGTGTGTGCAGAGAGAATGAGAGGAGGGGAGGGGTGTGTGCAGAGAGAATGAGAGGAGGGGAGGGGTGTGTGCAGAGAGAATGAGAGGAGGGGAGGGGTGTGTGCAGAGAGAATGAGAGGAGGGGAGGGGTGTGTGCAGAGAGAAGGAGATGAAGGGAGTGTGCAGAGAGAAGGAGGGGAAGGGAGTGTGCCGAGAGAAGGAGGGGAAGGGAGTGTGCAGAGAGAAGGAGGGGAAGGGAGTGTGCAGAGAGGAGGGGAAGGGAGTGTGCAGAGAGGAGGGAAGGGAGTGTGCCGAGAGAAGGAGGGGAAGGGAGTGTGCCGAGAGAAGGAGGGGAAGGGAGTGTGTAGAGAAAAGGAGAGGAGGGGTGTGTGCAGAGAGAATGAGAGGAAGGGGAGGGGTGTGTGCAGAGAGAAGGAGGGGAAGGGTGTGTGCAGAGAGAAGGAGGAGAAAGGAGTGTGTAGAGAGAAGGGGGAAGGGAGTGTGCAGAGAGAATGAGAGGAAGGGTGTGTGCCTAGAGAAGGAGGGGAAGGGTGTGTGCAGAGAGAAGGAGGGGAAGGGTGTGTGCAGAGAGAAGGAGGGGAAGGGAGTGTGCAGAGAGAAGGGGGGAAGGGAGTGTGCAGAGAGGAGGGGAAGGGAGTGTGCAGAGAGGAGGGGAAGGGAGTGTGCCAAGAGAAGTAGGGGAAGGGAGTGTGTAGAGAAAAGGAGAGGAGGGGTGTGTGCAGAGAGAATGAGAGGAAGGAGGGGAGGGGTGTGTGCAGAGAGAAGGAGGGGAAGGGTGTGTGCAGAGAGAAGGAGGGGAAAGGAGTGTGTAGAGAGAAGGAGGGGAAGGGAGTGTGCAGAGAGAATGAGAGGAAGGGTGTGTGCTGAGTGAAGGAGGGGAAGGGTGTGTGCAGAGTGAAGGAGGGGAAGGGTGTGTGCAGAGAGCAGGAGGGGAAGGGAAGGGAGTGTGCAGAGAGAAGGAGGGGAAGGGAGTGTGCAGAGAGAAGGAGGGGAAGGGTGTGTGCCTAGAGAAGGAGGGGAAGGGTGTGTGCAGAGAGAAGGAGGGGGAAGGGAGTGTGCAGAGAGAAGGAGGGGAAGGGTGTGTGCAGAGAGAAGGAGGGGAAGGGAGTGTGCAGAGAGAAGGGGGGAAGGGAGTGTGCAGAGAGGAGGGGAAGGGAGTGTGCAGAGAGGAGGGGAAGGGAGTGTGCCAAGAGAAGTAGGGGAAGGGAGTGTGTAGAGAAAAGGAGAGGAGGGGTGTGTGCAGAGAGAATGAGAGGAAGGAGGGGAGGGGTGTGTGCAGAGAGAAGGAGGGGAAGGGTGTGTGCAGAGAGAAGGAGGGGAAAGGAGTGTGTAGAGAGAAGGAGGGGAAGGGAGTGTGCAGAGAGAATGAGAGGAAGGGTGTGTGCTGAGTGAAGGAGGGGAAGGGTGTGTGCAGAGTGAAGGAGGGGAAGGGTGTGTGCAGAGAGCAGGAGGGGAAGGGAAGGGAGTGTGCAGAGAGAAGGAGGGGAAGGGAGTGTGCAGAGAGAAGGAGGGGAAGGGTGTGTGCCTAGAGAAGGAGGGGAAGGGTGTGTGCAGAGAGAAGGAGGGGAAGGGAGTGTGCAGAGAGAAGGAGGGGAAGGGAGTGTGCAGAGAGGAGGGGAAGGGAGTGTGCTGAGAGAAGGAGGGGAAGGGAGTGTGTAGAGAGAAGGAGGGAAGGGTGTGTGCCTAGAGAAGGAGGGGAAGGGTGTGTGCAGAGAGAAGGAGGGGAAGGGAGTGTGCAGAGAGAAGGAGGGGGAAGGGAGTGTGCAGAGAGGAGGGGAAGGGAGTGTGCCGAGAGAAGGAGGGGAAGGGAGTGTGTAGAGAGAAGGAGGGGAAAGGGAGTGTGCAGCGAGAAGTTAGGGGGAAGAAAGAAAAGAGAACAAGGGATAAAGAGAGCTGGAGAAAGAGTGAACGATGGTGGGAGGGGGTGAGAGAGAGTGAAAGATGGTGTGAGGGGTTGAGAGAGAGTGAAAGATGGTGGGAGGGGTGAGAGAGAGTGACAGATGGTGGGAGGGGGTGAGAGAGTTTGAAAGAGAGATATCAAATCATTTGCAGCAGGATGTGAGTGCTGAAGCTAGTTGTGTGGATCAAAGAACAAAGGAATTCACTCAGACATGATTGAATGGAAGGAGGCCAAGCAAACCTGTTTCAATTACTGCAATGAGGGATATTCAGGAGCCGGGTTGGGGCCGAGACTGAGACTCTGGGAAATGGCCCTGGGGGAAATCTCAGGCCACAGAGAAGAGGAGGTATCACCACTCACTGCACAGACCTGATAGGCTATACATCTAATCGATCACCAGCACTATGGAGCTCAGCCAATCATAACTGACAGGGGCAAGCAGGAGCGGGCTGAGAGTGTGACATACCGTGTTTTCTTAGAGTGCATCATACTGGGGCTCCCAGTGGTTTTGTCACCAGCAAGTCACCTCAATGAAATGATTCAATCAAGGGGCTTACAAAGACAAGTTGGATGTCAGGAAATGAAACAGACGATGGGAAGCAGCTATCGTATAAACAAGGATCTCTGCAGGACAATACATACAGGTAATCAAATCTTAATAATGTCATTTCAGAGTAAAACTAGTGCTGTAGCAAATATCACATTACAGGGAAGTCTTTTCAGAGGAATGATGGTGACTTCCTGAAGGTGACAGGAAGATGTCAATGTTGGTCATGTTATCAGTGTGAAATGTTCTCTGCACTCTGCAGTCACATTTACATTCTGTCTGTCTCAGTCATCACTCATCACTCACAGCTATGAAATCCATTGTCCATTCCACAACAAAAATAACAGAAATTACACTATTGGTGATTTTAACTTTTTGGCATGAGTTGAATTCAATTGTCCTTTACAGATAAATGGCCTGTTACAATGTTATACTATACTTTTAATATCATCTAAGTTTCCTCACTTGTAAATCAACATCCTCAAAGTATTCATATGTAGTCAATGCATTCGTATTTACATTTCCTGGTTTGTGCTATAATCTCCATGGTGATGGAGAATTCTTGCAGAAGAACATAATGCAATGTGTGAGTATTACCAGGGGCATGTCAGTTATCCTCCATCACTGTGACTGTCCAGAGGGGTCTGGAGAGAAGGACTGGAAGCTACTCACAGTAAGGTCCCCCATCCTATAGTCAGCTAGCAGCGTATTTTCTCCATTAGCTCTGGTGTGTGCCGAAGACACTGGGCCGAGCTGCAGTCATGAAGTAGCAGAGAAAATATTCAGCGAGGACAGACAGTGGACTGATAATGATGCTACCCTTTCTCTTCTCTTAGCCGGATCCTAGAGGCCTCCGCTATAATCCTTTCTCTTTCTCTCTTTCTCTCTTTCTCTCTCTCTCTCTCTCTCCCTCTCTCTCTCCTCTCTCACCTTCTCTCTTGCTCTCTCTCTCTCACTTTATCTCTCTCACTCTCCTCTGTGTCTCTCTCCTCTTTCTCACCTCCTCTCTTGCTCTCTCTCTCCTCCCCTCACTTTCTCCCCCTCCGTCTGCGTCTGATGTGGAGTACCACAAACGACATCAGACCAGGCTTCCAGCTCATTATAAGACTCCACCAGTATCTGCTACAGTTTAGACTACCATGGTGATTAAAAGAATTATCTCCTCATTTATGTCCGGAGGTTTCCAGTCTACTTTAAAACTTTTAGCTCCACCATCATCGAACCACGATCGTGGTTACAAGATCAAAGTTAAGATAACTATTCGCTCATATCAACCTGACTTGTGTGGTTCTACTACAGGCCACTGAAATACATACTTAGGACGCACCCTATTCCCTACTGATGTAGGTTCTTAATTGGAGCCAGTTCGCTAAAGTAACAGGAAATGGGAATTATTACGTGGATTATAATTGATTTACATTTTCGTAGGGGTCAATACATTTTTTGTAAGGGGAAATCAAGTCTTACATTTCAGAAGACTTTTTAAAACTCAAATATCTAAAGTTCGCCTGCAACAGGGTGATCGAATTAAGATCCTACATCTGTATATAGTGTACTATTTTTTGGGCCCATAGGGTAGTAGTGCACTACATAGGGAATAGGGTGCCATTTCAGGCACAACCATAGTTCCCATGTCCTCAGGGTATGATTGTGGCGCAATCCTAAATGTTATTTTAACTAGGCAAGTCAGTTAAGAACAAATTCTTATTTACAATGACGGCCTACCGGGGAACAGTGGGTAAACTGCCTTGTTCAGGGGCAGAACGACAGATGTTCATCTTGTCAGCAAGGGAATTCGATCCAGCAACCTTTCGGTTACGGGCCTAATGCTCTAAAGCTCTAACCACTAGGCTACCTGCCACCCCTGAACTGAGAGGTGATAAAATACTGATTTCAAGAAGAGCCAAAGTTCAAATTCTTTATTAAAACAACCCTGTTTTGGAGGCCTGCTAATTGCCATCTTAAACAGTTACCATAATCCATAGTAGTGGAATAGAGCGAGTCTAAACTACTCTAACTCGCAACGCTACTCCGGACTATCCTGTCAGAAAGCGGAATTAATTCCAAGTACAGCACGGGTCAGTAGTTATTTTTTTATATTTTGATATTCAATTCTGTGATCTGTCCTTTTTATGTCTTTTGGCATCAGCAGGGCTACAAGGATAAGACATTTCAACAAACGTACTGTAGCGGTGTTTACTGTGCTTGGTATCGGGCCAGAATGAGTGAGAATCTTCCCCTATCCTGGACCATATGCAGTCAGTGAGTCATCCAACAAGATCTCAAAGTCGCACGTCAGAATTAAGACAAACGTCACATTTTTTTGAAGTTGTTCCAAATGTCAAATTTCAAAGTATTGTTCCAATGTTTAGGCATTAACAGTGGTGTAAAGTACTTAAGTAAAAATACTTCAAATTACTACTTGAGCAGTTTTTTTTTGGTATCGGTACTTTTACTACTGATATTTTTGACAACTTTTACTTCGCCACATTTCTAAAGAAAATAATATCATTTTTACATTTGACATTTTCCCTGGCACCTAAAAATACTCGTTACATTTTGAATGCTTAGCAGGACAGGAAAATGGTCCAATTCATGCACTTATTAACCGAACACCCCTGGTCATCCCTACTGCCTCTGATCTGGAGGACTCACTAAACACAAACGCTTCATTTGTAAATCATGTCTGAGTGTTGGAATGTGCCCCTGGCTATCTGTAAATCATGTCTGAGTGTTGGAATGTGCCCCTGGCTATCTGTAAATCATGTCTGAGTGTTGGAATGTGCCCCTGGCTATCTGTAAATCATGTCTGAGTGTTGGAATGTGCCCCTGGCTATCTGTAAATCATGTCTGAGTGTTGGAATGTGCCCCTGGCTATCTGTAAATAATGTCTTAGTGTTGGAGTGTGCCCCTGGCTATCTGTAAATCATGTCTGAGTATTGGAATGTGCCCCTGGCTATCTGTAAATCATGTCTGAGTGTTGGAATGTGCCCCTGGCTATCTGTAAATAATGTCTTAGTGTTGGAGTGTGCCCCTGGCTATCTGTAAATCATGTCTGAGTATTGGAATGTGCCCCTGGCTATCTGTAAATCATGTCTGAGTGTTGGAATGTGCCCCTGGCTATCTGTAAATCTTGTCTGAGTGTTGGAGTGTGCCCCTGGCTATCTGTAAATCATGTCTGAGTGTTGGAGTGTACCCCTGGCTATCTGGTTTGCTTAATAAAAAAAGGAATTTGAAATTATTTATACTTGTACTTTTGATACGTAAGTATATTTTAGCAACTAAATCTACTTTTGATACGTAAGTATATTTTAGCAAATAAATCTACTTTTGATACGTAAGTATATTTTAGCAACTAAATCTACTTTTGATACTTAAGTATATTTAAAACCAAATACTTTTAGACTTTTACTCAAGTAGTATTTTACTTGGTGACTCACTTTTACTTCGGCTTAAAGCCTTAAAAGGTTTCAAATAAAAATATAACAAATGTCAATGCCTTAGCAAAAACAAAGCCTACTTGAAGTTAACAGCGCTCACTGTTTCCCCTAGTGGGAGGTTTCCACGTCATCTCCTGACGTCCTCGACATGGATGGACGTCGAATCCTGACTTGTATCACAGGTGATCTGGCTGGATTAATCAATAGCATTTATTTCATCACTGCTGCTAATTCCATGGACCTCACATTCACTTAGGAGTGCACACACACACACACACACACACACACACACACATACACACACACACACACACACACACACACACACACAGAGAGAAGATGCTGTGAATCAGGATGTCGCGAGGGAAAGAAAGAGAACACTAATTAATTTCTCTCAATAAAATGATGTTTTAAAAAAAAATCTCTGGTGTATTATCTGTTGAATAATGAGAACCCTTTCAAATAAACATGATTAACAGGAGAGATGATACAGGGAACGACGATTGCCTCTCATTGAAACCATGAAGTTCAAGGCCGACCGCAGCATCGTATGCAGAAAAAAGGATCCCCCATTACAGTGAAAGGAAAAATGTCAATCTTCATGTAAAGAAATATTCATTTTGAAGACAATCACCAGGTGTATATTCCTTGAACCGATTATTTTGAAATCGCACGCAGGAGGCCATTAGGATAATGGCAGCCTGCAGTACCCCGGGTTGGCCTTTAACTTGAGATACTCAATGAGAGGGGGCAGCACTGAGCTAGAATGCAAAGTCACTTCCTGGAGTAGCTCCAACTGAGCTTGTTGAGGCTACAGAAAATTAGCCTGTTTCAACGTCCGGGAAAATAAGTATTTTCAACTTTCATTCAGAACCGAAAATTAACCTGATTTCAAAGTCTGTCAAATATGCCTTTTCAACGTCCTGGAAAATATGTATTTTAAACGTACTGAAAATGCCTAGGGAGGCAGAATGGCAATGACCGGCCCTGCAGGCGAGATTGAGAGAGAGAGGTAGAGGAGAGAGAGAACTCAGAGCTGGCACTGGCAGACACCTCTGTTTGGCTGAGAGCAGAGAGACTCATGGGAGAAGTCACAAACAAGGCCTGCCATGCAGATGACTTTCTAACACCCTAGCTTGTCTCTGTCTGTCTGTCTGTCTGCCTGTCTGTCTGTCTGTCTGTCTGTCTCTCTCGCTCTCTCTCTCCTCATTAACACCTCAGGCAGCACAGTTAATAGAGTATCTGATGTGTACTATTGTTTCTTACTGCTGTAAACTAATGAACAGTTGATCGTATCTGAGCAGAACTACTACCCTGACCTGTCCTCAGCACCACATGTTAAAACGGCTGTGGTGCTATCAACATGCTATACTAATACTAGCCTATATTTAATTCCGGTAGCATTTATTTTATGGTACATAAATTACTGAAGGTATTTATTAATACATTTAATGAATTGTGTGATAATCTACGTATTACTTGTTTCTTTCGTTGCGATTAATTGAATCCATTTAATTAAATTATTTGAAATCTCACTGTAACTCTTAGACGGCCTCTCAAACGGTACCATAATCCCTGTATAGCGCATTATGAGACTCTTCTGAGGCCTCTACGTAGACTGTTCCACAACCTTTTAGAGGGCCTCAGCCTCGGTTAAAAACAGAGTATTTTGGGAGGGTATCAGTTCTCCATGAAATCCTAACCACTAGAAAGTACTGTCTATGTCTGTCTGTGACTCAGCCACAGCAGTGGCACTGTTGCTCCAATCAGTGAAAGGCCTTTTGGATATAGGATCACATGTTTTCACTTCTGAGGTGGAGAGGAAGGTAGGGAATGAAGTGTGCCACAAGGGCATCTCTCTCTCTCTCTGGCTACCCCCTTCTCTCTCTCTGCCTCTCTCTCTCTCTCTGTCTCTCTCTCTGCCTCTCTCTCTCTCTCTGTCTCTCTCTCTGCCTCTCTCTCTCTCTGGCTACCCCCTTCTCTCTCTCTTGCTCTCTCTCTCTCTCTGGATACCCCCCTTCTTTCTCTCTCTCTCTCTCTCTCTCTCTCTCTCTCTCTCTCTCTTGCTCTCTGTCTCTCCACCTCTCCACCTCTCACTCTCTCTCTCTCTCCACCTCTCACTCACTCTCTCTCTCCCTCTCTCTCTTTCTCGCTCTCTCTCTCTCTTGCTCTCTGTCTCTCTCTCTCCACCTCTCACTCTCTCTCTGTCTCTCTCTCTCTCTCTTGCTCTCTGTCTCTCTCTCTCTTCACCTCTCACTCTCTCTCTCTCTCTCTCTCTCTCTCTCTCTCTCTCTTTCTTTCTCTCTTTTTCTCTCTCTCGCTCTGCCGGGGTGTGGAGGGAGTGAGTGAGGACTCAGTGTCCTGTGTCCGCCCTGGTGATGAGATGCTGGCTGTGTTCCTGTCTGTCTGGGCAGTGACTCCACATGACTGACTTTAGCCTTGTGCTCATTTCTTCTCCTCTTGCATGAAAGCAGTTCTTCTCAGATTTGGAAAAAATATATTGCTGCTGAGTCTGCCTCTTAAACACACAGTGGCTCTGTTCGCCTCTGTGACGCCATGAAGGTGAATAACTCAAATCACATTATCTATACAGTGTGATTTCAACATTAAAATGTTTTTTTTTACTCCGGGATAAAATTGCTTTCATTCTGACATTATTTGAAATTGTTTTTCCTTGTGCTTCAGAGTGAAAAACGTATGAATAGCACCTTAAGTAGTTCTTCCAGACGAAAGGATTTCACATTGGTCTGTAGTTCCACTCAGCAAGTTCCATCTATGGAACTGTATGGATGAAGCAAACATTCAAATTGAAAACTGCCCATTTATGAATCGAATTTGTTTCGCATGTACAGTAAATGCCCACCTCTCACAGGAAATCCACTTGAAATGTTTAGATTGCGGGAAAAATGGCAAATACTTCAACCATGTTTCTTTATTCGTCATTGTGACTGCAATTTTCAAGGAAATACTTTTTTGTTTGACCAATTCCATTCCTACAATCACTATTTACAGTATTATTACACGTACACTAGTGAGAAATGCATTGAAATACCCATGTATAGTATGAGTATGAATTTGCATTACATGGACCATATCCTCCTTACTAGTCCAAACTTCACCTAAGCCAATGTACAGACAGTGTGTGAAAGACAGCCAGCCCCAAGCTCTGGTTGAGTTTCACTGCCCTCCAGATTCCTCCTCATTGAGAAGCCATAATTGTCTCTAATCCTTCAGTGCTAGCCATACCCTCCCAACACCAGACGAATGTTGACCCTATCTCCAAAACAGAACAAAAGTGTTTGAATCAAAAAAAGATGACTAATTTCCAGGGAATCTATTGCCACATCCATTTTTAGCCTCCAAACTTAAACAGACAATGATAAACAATACAAGGAAGGCCGCCTCATAGTTGATATTTAACATTCTATTTTGTATCTTAGTGAGAACGGTTCCTCTGTGACATACACACACATCGCACGCACACACACACACGCACGCGCGCGCAGACACATGCACGCGCGCACGCGCACGCACACACACATCGCACGCACACACACACACACACACATCGCACGCACACACACACACACACACACACACACGCACACACACACACACACATACACACACACACACACACACACACACACACACACACACACACACACACACACACACACACACACACACACACACACACACACACACACACACACACACACACACACACACACACACACACACACACACACACCGTGAGAGGGTGGTGGTCAATACATGCAGGCAGTGTTGAGCCATCCAGGTGTCCGCCAGGCCAGGAGGTCTGGCTGCAGGTATTCTACTCTGCAGTGTCTGAGATTACAGACCTCTAGTATAATGACACCTTATCTTTTGTTCTCATTTTATTCTGTTCTGGATTGATGGCCGAGCTACAATTTAATGCTTTCTTTTGTAAAAAATCCCCACAAAGGACAACTTTGTCCCAACTGAACAGCATGATGGTTGCATTTCTTTAGTCATCTAATTATTCTACGAAATGCTAACAGAAGGCCTGGGGTTTTCAGAAAACCTTTTATGCATTTGAGTGAAAATATGGCTCAAGTTTCCTGGGTTGTAGTTTCAATCGAATAAGGAAGCTGCTCTGATATTGAGGGCTAGCCAAACATACCCATCAGCACATAACCATTGTGAAACAGCGCTTGCAAACAGGAAATGAAAGTGACAGAATAAGGAAATGGTGAAGGTCCATACTGAACCAGGAAATATCAGCTGCTTAATGCGTCATCGTGCAAAGAAGTTCAAAACATCTTGAAAACTTAATGCTGGTAAGTAGACAAGTACTCAGTTTGGCCAAAGTTGTCTAAAATCACATTTAATGACAGAAGCAGGTATGTGGATCCCTACAGGTAAAGTGAAGGCTCAAATAAAAACTCAGTATTGTATATAAGTCCGTAGATCTAGATTTTATGGTACTGTTATTTTATGGTACTGTTATTAGGTTATATTTGGTTATATTTGGTTATACTGTATTAGGTCTCACCATGTGAAGCTATGAAAAGATGTTTGGTACAAGGTCACTCATCAGCTGTAAATATTCCTGATGTCACGAGTCAGTTAGAATGACCAGATGAAAGATAATACGATCCACTACACTATCAGGCAGGGATAGGTGACACCACGCACGCACACAAGCACACGTGCACATGCACACACACATACGCACATGCATACACAGACACCGACTCTCACACACACACACACACTGTACACTTATAATGGGAGCGAGAATCTATTTCTCTAGGTGACCGTGTACAGCCAAGTATTGCAGCGCAGAATCTGTTTTGACTCAAACAACATAATAGCCCAAACTAAAAATAGGCAATATCTGTACAAAATATCTGTACAAAATATCTGTTCAAAATATCTGTCCAGAATATCTGTACAAAATATCTGTACAAAATATATGTACAAAATATATGTACAAAATATCTGTACAAAATATCTGTACAAAATATATGTACAAAATATATGTACAAAATATCTGTACATGCTATAAAACACATCAGAAAGGGTATTGTAGAAGGATGGTGACTATCACAGTAGCAGGGTATTGTAGAAGGATGGTGACTATCATAGTAGCAGGGTACTGTAGAAGGATGGTGACTATCATAGTAGCATGGTATTGTAGAAGGATGGTGACTATCATAGTAGCAGGGTACTGTAGAATGATGGTGACTATCATAGTAGCATGGTAATGTAGAAGGATGGTGACTATCATAGTAGCAGGGTACTGTAGAAGGATGGTGACTATCATAGTAGCATGGTATTGTAGAAGGATGGTGACTATCATAGTAGCAGGGTACTGTAGAAGCATGTGGTGACTATCATAGTAGCAGGGTATTGTAGAAGGATGGTGACTATCATAGTAGCATGGTACTGTAGAAGGATGGTGACTATCATAGTAGCAGGGTACTGTAGAAGGATGGTGACTATCATAGTAGCAGGGTATTGTAGAAGGATGGTGACTATCATAGTAGCATGGTACTGTAGAAGGATGGTGACTATCATAGTAGCAGGATATTGTAGAAGGATGGTGACTATCATAGTAGCAGGGTACTGTAGAAGGATGGTGACTATCATAGTAGCAGGGTATTGTAGAAGGATGGTGACTATCATAGTAGCATGGTACTGTAGAAGGATGGTGACTATCATAGTAGCAGGGTATTGTAGAAGCATGTGGTGACTATCATAGTAGCAGGGTATTGTAGAAGGATGGTGACTATCATAGTAGCAGGGTATTGTAGAAGGATGGTGACTATCATAGTAGCAGGGTATTGTAGAAGGATGGTGACTATCATAGTAGCATGGTACTGTAGATGGATGGTGACTATCATAGTAGCAGGGTATTGTAGAAGCATGTGGTGACTATCATAGTAGCATGGTATCGTAGAAGGATGGTGACTATCATAGTAGCAGGGTATTGTAGAAGCATGTGGTGACTATCATAGTAGCAGGGTATTGTAGAAGGATGGTGACTATCATAGTAGCAGGGTATTGTAGAAGGATGGTGACTATCATAGTAGCATGGTACTGTAGAAGGATGGTGACTATCATAGTAGCAGGGTATTGTAGAAGCATGTGGTGACTATCATAGTAGCATGGTACTGTAGAAGGATGGTGACTATCATAGTAGCATGGTACTGTAGAAGGATGGTGACTATCATAGTAGCAGGGTATTGTAGAAGCATGTGGTGACTATCATAGTAGCATGGTACTGTAGAAGGATGGTGACTATCATAGTAGCAGGGTATTGTAGAAGCATGTGGTGACTATCATAGTAGCAGGGTATTGTAGAAGGATGGTGACTATCATAGTAGCATGGTACTGTAGAAGGATGGTGACTATCATAGTAGCAGGGTATTGTAGAAGCATGTGGTGACTATCATAGTAGCAGGGTATTGTAGAAGGATGGTGACTATCATAGTAGCATGGTACTGTAGAAGGATGGTGACTATCATAGTAGCAGGGTATTGTAGAAGGATGGTGACTATCATAGTAGCAGGGTACTGTAGAAGGATGGTGACTATCATAGTAGCAGGGTATTGTAGAAGGATGGTGACTATCATAGTAGCATGGTACTGTAGATGGATGGTGACTATCATAGTAGCAGGGTATTGTAGAAGGATGGTGACTATCATAGTAGCAGGGTATTGTAGAAGGATGGTGACTATCATAGTAGCAGGGTACTGTAGAAGGATGGTGACTATCATAGTAGCATGGTACTGTAGATGGATGGTGACTATCATAGTAGCAGGGTATTGTAGAAGCATGTGGTGACTATCATAGTAGCAGGGTATTGTAGAAGGATGGTGACTATCATAGTAGCAGGGTATTGTAGAAGGATGGTGACTATCATAGTAGCATGGTACTGTAGAAGGATGGTGACTATCATAGTAGCAGGGTATTGTAGAAGCATGTGGTGACTATCATAGTAGCAGGGTATTGTAGAAGGATGGTGACTATCATAGTAGCAGGGTATTGTAGAAGGATGGTGACTATCATAGTAGCAGGGTATTGTAGAAGGATGGTGACTATCATAGTAGCAGGGTATTGTAGAAGGATGGTGACTATCATAGTAGCATGGTACTGTAGATGGATGGTGACTATCATAGTAGCAGGGTATTGTAGAAGCATGTGGTGACTATCATAGTAGCAGGGTATTGTAGAAGGATGGTGACTATCATAGTAGCATGGTACTGTAGATGGATGGTGACTATCATAGTAGCATGGTACTGTAGATGGATGGTGACTATCATAGTAGCAGGGTATTGTAGAAGCATGTGGTGACTATCATAGTAGCAGGGTACTGTAGAAGGATGGTGACTATCATAGTAGCATGGTACTGTAGAAGGATGGTGACTATCATAGTAGCAGGGTACTGTAGAAGGATGGTGACTATCATAGTAGCAGGGTATTGTAGAAGCATGTGGTGACTATCATAGTAGCATGGTACTGTAGAAGGATGGTGACTATCATAGTAGCATGGTACTGTAGATGGATGGTGACTATCATAGTAGCATGGTACTGTAGATGGATGGTGACTATCATAGTAGCAGGGTATTGTAGAAGCATGTGGTGACTATCATAGTAGCATGGTACTGTAGAAGGATGGTGACTATCATAGTAGCAGGGTACTGTAGATGGATGGTGACTATCATAGTAGCAGGGTACTGTAGAAGCATGTGGTGACTATCATAGTAGCAGGGTACTGTAGATGGATGGTGACTATCATAGTAGCAGGGTATTGTAGAAGCATGTGGTGACTATCATAGTAGCATGGTACTGTAGAAGGATGGTGACTATCATAGTAGCATGGTACTGTAGAAGGATGGTGACTATCATAGTAGCAGGGTACTGTAGATGGATGGTGACTATCATAGTAGCAGGGTATTGTAGAAGCATGTGGTGACTATCATAGTAGCATGGTACTGTAGAAGGATGGTGACTATCATAGTAGCAGGGTACTGTAGAAGGATGGTGACTATCATAGTAGCAGGGTACTGTAGATGGATGGTGACTATCATAGTAGCATGGTACTGTAGATGGATGGTGACTATCATAGTAGCAGGGTATTGTAGAAGGATGGTGACTATCATAGCAGCAGGGTATTGTAGAAGCATGTGGTGACTATCATAGTAGCATGGTACTGTAGAAGGATGGTGACTATCATAGTAGCAGGGTACTGTAGATGGATGGTGACTATCATAGTAGCAGGGTACTGTAGAAGCATGTGGTGACTATCATAGTAGCAGGGTACTGTAGATGGATGGTGACTATCATAGTAGCAGGGTATTGTAGAAGCATGTGGTGACTATCATAGTAGCATGGTACTGTAGAAGGATGGTGACTATCATAGTAGCATGGTACTGTAGAAGGATGGTGACTATCATAGTAGCAGGGTACTGTAGATGGATGGTGACTATCATAGTAGCAGGGTATTGTAGAAGCATGTGGTGACTATCATAGTAGCATGGTACTGTAGAAGGATGGTGACTATCATAGTAGCAGGGTACTGTAGAAGGATGGTGACTATCATAGTAGCAGGGTACTGTAGAAGGATGGTGACTATCATAGTAGCAGGGTATTGTAGATGGATGGTGACTATCATAGTAGCAGGGTACTGTAGAAGGATGGTGACTATCATAGTAGCAGGGTACTGTAGATGGATGGTGACTATCATAGTAACAGGGTATTGTAGAAGGATGGTGACTATCATAGTAGCATGGTATTGTAGAAGCATGTGGTGACTATCATAGTAGCAGGGTATTGTAGAAGGATGGTGACTATCATAGTAGCATTGTACTGTAGATGGATGGTGACTATCATAGTAGCAGGGTACTGTAGATGGATGGTGACTATCATAGTAGCAGGGTATTGTAGAAGGAGGGTGACAGATGTCCTTCGACACTAGATCGTCTTATTTTTGCATAAGAAAGTAAGCACATCAAGATGCCTTTTTTTAATAAGTGACTCCTTTGTGAATTTCCACCCTCCAAAAACAACCAAAACACAAGCGTACATAGTGAACTGTCGACAAGTACTGCTTTATGTAAATGCATCTTCACATCTCATATTCCCTGCCTTAATCGGGAAGAGTAAAACAAAATGTGGAAAGAGTCAGGCCAGGTCTGCTCTGGGATTTCTTCAGCATAACCCTTCCATTGTCATAAACTAGAAAACCCATATTCAAACTTCAATGTGAAGAATCGAAACCACACAATGAGAAGATTGAATTTTAATCCCCTTTTGTATATACTTTGTATACACATTGAACAAACTTTGAAAAGGGTTTGCACATAAGTACACACAAGGTCTCACACACACACACTGTACATGACTTTATAGAACGATGATCTATTTCTCTAGACGTTCTTTGGTAAAAACTCAAAGTTTTAAAAATGTGGTTTTAAATCGTGTTTTCCCTCAAGACTGCTTGTGTTATATAGAACCAAACGATGACTGGGAGTGTTTTTTTTTCTCTCACTCTGGTGTGAAACACAGTAACAGTGTGTGAAGTTGTCCGAGGACTGTTGTGCTTTTAAAATGGCGTTTCATTTCTTTATTTCTTCTTGCAGGCTTACAGGTATATTGGCTCAGAGTGAGTATCTTATTCATGGATGTCATATTTCTCAAATTTAGTTTGAATAAATTAGGAGTACACATTTTTTTAGTACATTTTGGTGTTGTTCTTTATTCTTTAGTTGTAATAACTTAAATAATGGCTAATTGTTTGCTAGGGACCATATTTTAAAATATGAATATGATGTTTGTATTTTGTTTTGCTGTATAAGCTACTGACCAAAGCATACATTTATTTGATTTTGTTTTGAAACAAGCTTGTTGCATTTCTTAAATAATGAAATAAACTATTATAACATGAATAGTGTATTTGTTAATGGATTCAAAACATTATTATTATTATTATTATTATTATTAATATGATTAATATGAATCTCAAAGATTTCACTTTCACTTCAATTCTCATGTGCATCTTAGAATGAATTCCACTTTAGTATTTACAATCTGTAAACAAAATGTATGCATGTCGAAATCGACACTACTTCTTTATTATCAAATGTGTTCTGTTTGTCACTTAGAGGAATAGTGTATTAATATTAATGTACATTTCACATCTGCAGTAAACTTTTAGACAATGTTTAGACTTTTACCCATCTCCCATTTTCACACTTTGTCTGTTTCCCTAATGTCCTTTATATATAATTTACAACTGCAGTAAATGACCCACTGAATATAGTCCATTTCATGGATTTGAATTACTATTATGGGATACTTTGTTATCATTCATAATCTCCTGGGGGATTCCCACACTTTGTCTTTGTCATCATTGTCATGCAGCCCCAGTTTTGTCTTCTGTGAAATGTTTGTAAATACACACTCAAACCCTGCTAGAGATGCTTAACCTCAAGCTGCTCAAATCAAATCAGTCACATACACAGCAGATGTTATTGCAGGTGTGCAAAATTCTTGTTTAATTTTTTTTTAGCAAGGCAAGTCAGTTAAGAACAAATTCTTATTTTACAATGATAGCCTACCCCAGCCAAACTCTCCTCTAACTCAGACAACACTGGCCCAATGGGACTCCTGATCACAGCCGGTTGTGATAGAGCCTGGGATCGAACCAGGGTCGACAGTGACACCTCTAGCACTGAGATGCAGTGTCTTAGACCACTACGCCACTTGGGAGCCCCTGTAGGGGGTGTGGAAACCCTGTTCACTGGAACACATCAGATTGATTTATCATGTGGTTTTAATGAAGAGGCAATAAGAGGGGCTATATTTAAGCAATAAGGCCCGATGGGGTGTCATATATGGCCAATATACCACAGCTAAGGGCTGTTCTTATACATGACGCAACGCAGTGTGCCTGGATACAGCCCTTAGCGATGCTTTATTGGTCTTATACCACAAACCTCCGAGGTGCCTTATTGCCATTATGAACAGGTTAACAATGGTGTTAGAGAAGTAAACAAGTAGTTTTGCGTCATACCCGTGGTATATTGTCTCATATACCACAGCTTTCAGTCAATCAGCATCCGGGGCTTGAACTACCCGGATTATAATAGTATTTATATTTATGTGGCGTGTTGTGTGCATGTAGAGGCTTAAACCCACAGCACGTAAGTCCCATGTTTAACCCTGTAAACCTCACTTCTAGTAGTGTTAACATTATGAGTATAGAGGGTGCAATATAGAGCCTATAAGCTTTGCCTTCTACAATCTTGAACTCTTCGTTTTTTATCCTGCTGCTACTCGCTGTTTATCTACGCATAGTCACTTTACCCCTACCTACATGTACAAATTACCTGGACTAACCTGTACCCCCACACATTGACTTGGAATTGTGAGTATTTTTAGACGTAAGAAAATGTGTCTATCATCGAAGAGTGATATAGTATACCAACATAGTATACCCATAACATAACTTAGAAATAGCCAAGTCTAATGAACATATAATATTTTGTATTAGACATTGGATAAAATGAAATTGAGAGATTACCATTGTAAGTCGCTCTGGATAAGAGCGTCTGCTAAATGACTTAAATGTAATGTAATGTAAATGACCTTATTGTCTGTAACATACTTGGACTCACACTAAGCCAAACACATACAATCACAGAATCATATATGATGAATATTAGATCATTTCAGATAAAGTGGATAAACGGTTCACTTGTTATTATTGCGTTATAGTTTGCGGCTGGTTAGTGAGGAGCAGGGATGCTTCTGTCCCTTTAAGAACGAGCGGTCTGGGGTGGTGCTTTCCTCCGCAAGGGCTTCTTGATATTAATAGTGTTGGTGTCTTGAAACTGACGTAATGCTTTGAGTCTGAGGTCCTGTCAAGCGATAACATTTCTGATAAAGAACTGAGATCACTGCAAACTAATCCTCCTTTTTTCCATCCAGACTCAGGCGTTTTAAAATATTATACACAGTCACCCTGATTCCACGTGCACAGGCGAGATTTGAAATCGTGTATCCCCTGTAACAAAAAAAATGTATAATAGCCTACCCCGAGATCAACAAACAAACAACACAAAGACGGTTCATGGCTTACGCCAAAGCTCCACCATCTTTTAGACTGCAAAGACTATTGCAATTTAATCAACAGGTAAGGACAAACTGAATCAATGCACGTTACTAGCACAGAGGCGAGCGATTAGATGTGAATCTACAGTAGTACCAGAATGCTGCTCGCTTTTAGCGAATGTTATGTAAGAGCTCAGGGATTTTCATGAATCAGTTGTGAGCTACTTTGCTGTGAAAAAAAAACCCAGCAGTGCTTCTCGGATTTCACATGGCATTTAGGTTTTGTTGGGTCAAACGCATGAGAAATTGAAATTGGCTACTTGCTAGAAGCAGAGGGGGTCACGTATTGAGAAGGAAGAATAACATGAGTTGCAGTAGGTTTGTAGCTTTACTTTCTCCTTGCCGTTTCATTTAATCATTTGATTTCAGGGTGTTGTAGCGTTCGTTTAATTCTTGTAAAAGCGCGACGCATTCTAGATAGGTGTTGGGGACAGAATAGCGATATCTTCTTGACAATATCTACTTTTATGTCTGCACACACACACACACACACACACTGATACTATGAGGGTTTTATTTGGCGCATCGTGTGTTTCTGTTTTCATTGTTCGTAAAGGGAGCGCATGGCAGAGGTTATATTAAGTTACAATGTAGCCTAATTGATTGGATTTCTGAAACTTTTGTATTTATTTCGTAGTGTAATGTTGAAGTTGAATGATTCATGTCGAGAACTGAACAACGTTTAACACTCAATTTGTAAAACTTTCCTTAACTGTGATGTTCGTCAAAAGATAAGAAAACGCGTAGGCATGGCAACACACTTGGGTCTGGAGAATATGTCAACTAACTACAATGAATGAGGCACAGCTAGGTTAGTTAAATTGCAAATTAAAGATATTTCACCAGTAACCCATTTTCTAAACTTTCCACATTGCGGTCGAATTTCTACGTTTTTGGTTGTTAGAATGTCCCAAGTCGTGTTGTGATTTTGTTACAAACAAGTGTAACAAAGTGCTGGGAACTTTATCAATGACGGATCAGTTCATTATTCAAAGTCATTATAAACTCGGTGGTTCGAGCCCTGAATGCTGATTGGCTGACAGCCGTGGTATATCAGACCGTATACCACAGGTATGACAAAACATATATTTTTACTGCTCTAATTACGGTGGTAATCACTTTATAATAGCAACGAGGCACCTCAGGGGTTTGCGCTATATGGCTTATATACCAGGGCTAAGGGCTGTGTCCAAGCACTCCGCGTTGCGTCGAGCTTTAGAGCAGCCCTTAGTTGTGGTACATTGGCCATATACCACACCTCCTCTGGTCTTATTGCTGAAGTATAGCAGGCCACTTGGAAAAGTGAGTCATTTACATATTCCAATCCATGTGGAGGGGATTAGGCTAAATCTCAAACAAGATGACACTGAGGTGCAGTGTGTGTGTGTGTGTGTGTGTGTGTGTGTGTGTGAGTCTGGGGAACTCATAAAGTTTAGACTAGCATGACTGGGCATCTTAATGAAGCAGCTCACTTTGCAGAAACTTAACTTAGCTTTTCATAATGTTGTCATGAAGTGTTATAAAGATAATATATTTCTACCATTGTGATACCTGCTTCGTTGCTTTAGTGAGGTGAGGTAGTTTGGTTTGCTACTCAGCTGTTGGGGCAAAGTGCTGCTTTCAGAGGCATGTAAAACTGTCTTACTAGTAGTGCAGAACAGTTACACTATACCCTCCGGTGTGTGTATGAACTTGATAGATACATTGTAACCATGGACATTGTAGCAAATAACCCCCTAAAGGTCTGGCCTTTTTCAAGGCATAACGTTGTACTTTTAGCCAGTGTTTCTGTCCATCTAAACATACTATTTTTCAGTTTGTAAGAAAATATATTTATTTTATCTGAACACAACTCTAAATCACCAACTTTTCAGCTTCTCTTAGACTTGGTTTGTAGTGACGTTGTTATGACAATTTATTTTTATTTTTCACATGACACAAAATGATCATGTTGGCTCCAGTAGATGCTTGGTTAGTCTTTCCCGTAAACTGCGAAAGCAACCAACCAGCCTACACGGCAACATACGTCAGGAGAAGTCACAGATCCTGTGAAAGCCCTCTTGTCAGTGAACGTTCTTTAATGACGTGGCCAAAGCAAATAAAGGCTTTCCATCATTCGAGGAGGGTAGAGAGTTAAAACATAGTCTCAACAATGTATAACAACAGGCTATTTATTTACTGTATCGGCTACCCGTATGTCTTATGTACCAATTATTTATGTTGTGCATATGAATAACAACTTAATAGTGATAACACACACGTGCATGAATATGATTTATTATACATAATATACATCAAAATATCTGGCCGCTAAAAAATATCCACTTCTCAAAGTCAACTTTGTCCTCACTGTAGCCGTGTACCTACTACCGAATCTGAATGATACACAATGCACTTCACAAACCCTTAATTAAGTTTACACTGGGAAATGTTTTGTCACAATAATCCGCTGATGTGTGAAGCCTCTCTTTAGTCTCATTTTCGAAGACCATTTTAGTTAGGCTTTTTTAGTAATTAGCGAATTATGGAAAAACATCAGTATTCTGTTGTGTTTACTACTCTATACAAGGACGGCTTCGTTCAAAACGGAGACAAAAGATCCAAACAGTTACTTTGATAAGAGCTGTGTGAAGTCTCTGCTGAATTGTGGTAGGTATATTTGAAGTGTAAATTGTTTCCCCATCTGTGAGTTCTTTTTGGGGGGGGGGGGGGCTGCAGGAAATCAGCAATGTATAGGGAAGTAGCTTTATAGCTGACGGATGGATTTGAGTCTCGTCGTCGGTCGGAGAAAGCAGCAATGGGTGGTTTTGTGTTTGTTATACATGCCTTTAGAATTTGCACAACTTCTTCTAGGGTGATTTCTTTTCCCGAATTGCTGTGAGGCCCAGCCTCTCACTTTGCAGTATATCTTTGTACCAGATTCCACATGTAGGTGCTGCTGTATAAATACATTATTAATGAAAATATACATAGTTTGAAGCCTCATGAAATTAAACAGTTATGTAAAATATAAAAATCCTATAGGACATGAGAAACTTAACTAGAGCAGATTAAACACATCCATGTCTCCCTGAAGAATTGTAGACGTCGACGATCCTAATGTAATTTGAGACGTAGGCTATTACAGAAATTAGGTCAAATTGTGATCCGTTTATTGATGAAGATTTAGATTTGTTTTGTCGACTCAGGTACCCTTCGTTACCATACAGCAAAGTTTAGCATTTTTCTGGAGGCGGTTGTATCTCAGTGAAAACACATTGAAATCGAAAATGATCCTTAGACATACTGTATAATATCTGTATAGTCATTTCTGACCGTTGGCTAGGAAACCCCCCTAATATCCATTCACTTAAATAGACAAGAGTACAGGCCTGCTCACATATATTTTCTCACTTTGAATGTTGTTTTTGCTTTTAAAACAAAAAGCGCCCTATGGATGTCATGTTCTGACCTTTATTTCCTTTGTTTTGTCTTTGTTTTAGTTTGGTCAGGGCGTGAGTTGGGGTGGGCAGTCTATGTGTGTTTTTCTATGTTTTTCCATTTCTATGTTTGGCCTGATATGGTTCTCAATCAGAGGCAGCTGTTTATCGTTGTCCCTGATTGAGAACCATATTTAGGTAGCCTGGGTTTCACTGTTGGTTTGTGGGTGTTTGTTTCTGTGTGAGTGTTTGTCGCCACACTGTACTGTTTCGGTTTGGTTATTTCACGTATTCGTTTATTGTTTTTGTATTTCTTAGTGTTCAGTGCTTTTCTTATTAAAATCGTCATGAACACTTACCACGCCGCATCTTGGTCCGATCCTTACTCCTCTTCAGACGAAGAGGAGGAAATCTGCCGTTACAATGGAACACACTGGTCTACTGTGTCTTTAAATATTCAGTTTAATGCTTTTGCAAGTGACTAGACACCTTCTCTGGTGGTTTGATACATGCAACCAGGAGAGGCAGGAAACTTTCGCTTTTCTTTAACCCTCTGACATAATTCATATGTTTACTTTGAGAGGATGGACAGCAGTAATTGGTAGCGTTAAAAAGTGTATTAACACCTCAGAATCACCTTAGCAAACAAATATACTGAACAAAAATAGAAACGCAACATGGAACAATTTTTAAGATTTTACCGCGCTACAGTTCATATAAGGAAATCAGTTAACTTAATCATCTCTGTGCATTCAAATTGCCATCGATAAAATGCAATTGTGTTTGTTGCCCGTAGCTTATACCTGCTCATACCATAACTCCACTGCTACCATGGGGTACTCTGTTCGCAACGTTGACGCCAGCAAACCGCTCACCCACACGACCCCATACATGTGGTCTGCAGGCCGGTTGGACGTATTGCCAATTTCTCTCGAAATTTCTCAATTTCTCTTATGGTAGAGAAATTAACATACACTTCACTGGCCACAGCTCGGGTGGACATTCCTGCAGTCATCATGCCAATTGCACGCTCCCTCAAAACTTGAGGCTCACTAACAGGGATATAAACAAATTTCTGCACAAAATTTGAGAAAAATAAGCTTTTGTGCATATGAAACATTTCTGGGATATTTTATTTCAGCTCATGAGACATGAGACCAACATGTGACTTGTTGCGTTTATATTTTTGTTCAGTATAGTTTTTTCCCAGGTTTGTGGGAAAATGGGTCCAGGGTTAGAGTAGCCTATAATAGTTGTTTGTACACTTTATTCTTTTCTTTTGGTTTGTTTTAAAACGTCTGTCCAACTGTCAGTTGCTGATCCAATACCTGTAATAGTTATTTTATTTCACACAAGTGTTGCATTTAACAGAAACATGTTTTTCATATATTCTGAACAACAGGCTCTTAAAGGGATAGAAAGTGGGCATGGTTCTTGAGGCTAATAGGGATCTGTAATTTATTTATTTAACCTTTATTTAACTAGGCAAGTCAGTTAAGAGCAAATTCTTATTTACAATGACGGCCTACCCCGGCCAAACCCTAACCTGGATGACGCGGGGCCAATTGTGCTCCGCCCTATGGGACTCCCAATCACGGCTCTTTGTGATACAGCCAGGAATTGAACCAGGGTCTCTAGTGACCCCTATAGCACTGAGATACAGTACCTTAGACCGCTGCGCCACTTGGGAAGCCCCCTGAGTGTGTTCACCTGTTAAAGCAAGTCAGTATTTGAACAACTGCTTGTTGTACCTCCTCCAGTCATATGGATGGGGGTGTCTTGTACTGGGCTCTGTATGCAGCAGTGGCCTATGGTGTGGTTTGGGAAGGTGTAGTGATGTGGGCCTAGACACTTTCTGATTTATATTAGGGATAAATCAAGCGGCCTACGTTTCCAGACCTGCTGTCTGTGTCTGGTAGACATTTCTTGTAGGTTTAGATCAGGATTTGCCCTTTATCACATAAGAATCCGCACCTCTTTTCTACACCAGACTTAGAAATTGTGTTTGTGTGTGTTTGTGTTTTATCTTAGGACTTCCATAATGCACTTTGGGCTAGCCAGCTTAGAAATTCCCTTAACCATCACTCAGACACAGATAAACCTATTGATTAGGAGCAGAGTATGCAAAAAAATGTGGTTATCTCCTCTCCTCTCCTCTCCTCTCCTCTCCTCTCCTCTCCTCTCCTCTCCTCTCCTCTCCTCTCCTCTCTCCTCTCCTTTCCTCTCCTCTTTAGAACTCTGATGAGTCAGTTTAGCCTCTGTGTTCATGATCTGTCTATCAGGGTGTGTTCTTTATTTCCTCCACTATTGTTCAGTGTTTTTCTACTGTAGTGGGCACGGCATAGGCCATTACATCTCAGACAGGTTGGACAGGATGAGTCGCCGAGAAGAGTTGGAGAAAATAGTATTCCTGGGGAAGGTTTGTTTTCCTGTATCCAATTTGGTTTGTCAGAGGGTCTACCGTTAGAGCTCCTACTCATTCATGAGACCGACAGCCCGGCAGTTGGATGATGCCTTGCACAGGACTGACTCTGATTTGTAATGACCGCGTCATTAATTGTGTTTTTACTGATCATTGTTCTCTCTCTCAAAATCACATGGAAGGCAAAATGTCGGTCAGTATGGCCTTCATACTTTTTATAGCTATTGTTATAGATATCTTTATAGCTATTGTTTTGAGACAAATTTAGAGGTTTACTTGCATGTTTAATGTGCATTTGTGGGATACATGTCAAGGTACATGTAGACTTTAAAGATTATATTGTGTTGATTCCACTTTTTTTGTGCTTCCTTGATTTTGCCGTGTTTTCTTTTCTTTGAGTGGGGTGTGATTGCAGAGAGAGAAGCGTTGTGATGTGTGCTGCAGTGGAACCCAGGACTGCTATGACCTGTGACCTCTGAAGAGACACGTGGAAGAAGAGAGACAACTTTTACAAACTTCAGAAAGACCCTGCCGCCAACAACAACAAGACCAAAGAAAAGACAATGGAATAAATGAATCTCCAGCATGGACGTGGAATTAAGGATACCTCAGTCAAGAAGCAGGGACCCTGGATGTTGATCCTACTCTGATAATCTTTCTCCCTGTGGAATCTGTGCTGATAATGCGCTAACCCAATGCTCAGCAGAGGTATGATCTCTCTTGTTGTAGGCCTCAATATACACAGATTAGGCTTAGAAAAATGTGAATATTGTTTATTTTCATGTAATTTCACGTCAGCCGAAACCCAAATTATTAAAGATGGTAAACACTTTTTTTTTCAATCTTTTTCGAAAACCGAGTCACAGGGTTCTCAAAATATATTTTATTGAACTGTAGCTTGATCCTCGTTGTTGTGGAGTTGTTTTGTTCGGCTCCTTTTTAGCAGTTTTATGTTCTTAGCTGTGGTATATTCCAGCATTTTGATCTGGTGTTGAAGGCAGTACCATCTGTATTTGTAGAGCTTATTATGTGGAATGTTGTCTATATTGACTTAATGTTTCGACCTCCCCCTGGACCACACACATGCTCATGGTACGTTCTCCGTTCACTCTGCTCTTGTCTAGATGGGTCAACTGACAGTTTTATTGTCTGTATCTTTATGATCTGATCGTTTAAAAAACGTTCCAGGAGGTTGTTGCTATAAAGTAGGTTTCTACAGTGTTGTTACAGCTTAGTCATACCTAACGTTTATTCATACTGAGACACAGTTACTGGCAGTACATATAGACAACAGTATTTCATGTTATTGACAAATGTAACAGGATTCATACCTAACGTTTATTCATACTGAGACACACAGTTACTGGCAGTACATATAGACAACAGTATTTCATGTTATTGACAAATGTAACAGGACTCATACCTAACGTTTATTCATACTGAGACACACAGTTACTGGCAGTACATATAGACAACAGTATTTAATGTTATTGACAAATGTAACAGGACTCATACCTAACGTTTATTCATACTGAGACACACAGTTACTGGCAGTACATATAGACAACAGTATTTCATGTTATTGACAAATGTAACAGGACTCATACCTAACGTTTATTCATACTGAGACACACAGTTACTGGCAGTACATATAGACAACAGTATTTCATGTTATTGACAAATGTAACAGGACTCATACCTAACGTTTATTCATACTGAGACACACAGTTACTGGCAGTACATATAGACAACAGTATTTCATGTTATTGACAAATGTAACAGGACTCATACCTAACGTTTATTCATACTGAGACACACAGTTACTGGCAGTACATATAGACAACAGTATTTCATGTTATTGACAAATGTAACAGGACTCATACCTAACGTTTATTCATACTGAGACACAGTTACTGGCAGTACATATAGACAACAGTATTTCATGTTATTGACAGATGTAACAGGACTCATACCTAACGTTTATTCATACTGAGACACACAGTTACTGGCAGTACATATAGACAACAGTATTTCATGTTATTGACAGATGTAACAGGACTCATACCTAATGTTTATTCATACTGAGACACACAGTTACTGGCAGTACATATAGACAACAGTATTTCATGTTATTGACAAATGTAACAGGATTCATACCTAACGTTTATTCATACTGAGACACACAGTTACTGGCAGTACATATAGACAACAGTATTTCATGTTATTGACAGATGTAACAGGACTCATACCCGAAGGTAATTTCACATACTGAGACACAAAGTTTCAGGTGATTTTGCAGGGTAGGAAGGATAAAGTTTTAGGTGATTTTGCAGGGTAGGAAGGATAAAGTTTCAGATGAATTTGCAGGGTAGGAAGGATAAAGTTTCAGGTGATTTTGCAGGGTAAGAAGGACAACGTTTCAGGTGATTTTGCAGGGTAGGAAGGATAAAGTTTCAGGTGAATTTTCAGGGTAGGAAGGATAAAGTTTCAGGTGAATTTGCAGGGTAGGAAGGACAACGTTTCAGGTGATTTTGCAGGGTAGGTAGTAGTAAGTTACTGGCAGTATGTATTGCTTGTATAGCCTAGAACAATATTGCATGGTATTGACAGATGCAACAGGAGTGCTGCTTTGCCTTTCCCATGAACTGCTGAGGAATAATTCATTATGAAGATAGATGAGTCTAATTAGATGTGAACCAACACCTGTCATCTTTCTTAACATATCAATTTGCCTCGCATGAAACAGTGTCCTTATTTATACTTGTCTTTTGGTCAATGCTAGCATTGCCATCAAGTGGCAGGTTATCACTCTTGATAAGGACACTACAATATTTCAACATTTATGGTAATTAATCAATAACTGCGGTGCTTGTTTTTTGTCACAAGGACTCAGTCATTTATGCTGTTTCTTTCTAAATCCTCAGCATCAGTACAAGTGTTGTGCCCTTTGCTGTGCATTGCACTATGGCATTGAAGAGCAATGAGCACAGAAATCTAATACTCTCATTAAGTTTGGAAAGTGGCAGCAGGCGGTTTGGACTTCTTAACAGTAGGTGACCTTAAGTGACGTATCTCAAAATGTGTGTCATAGTTGATAATGTTTTCCTCATCCAGATCCAAATATTAAACGTGATAATTAACAGCTATTACGAGAAAATGTATTTGTTAACGCTGCAGAAATGTTTTCTCCTGACTGTCTAGCGATTTCAGTAGATTTGTATAATGTTTAAAACATGCTCTCTTAACCCATCCAGACTACTCAAAACAGAAAATGTGTCTGTACTTGGGAAATAACATTACCTCTGTGTTGTAATGGGCTTAACTTAAAGCTTTCAGTTGGTTCTTAGAGCTTTCAGTTGGTTCTTAGAGCTTTCAGTTGGATTTTAGAGCTTTCAGTTGGTTTTTAGAGCTTTCAGTTGGTTCTTAGAGCTTTCAGTTGGTTCTTAAAGCTTTCAGTTGGTTCTTAGAGCTTTCAGTTGGTTCTTAAAGCTTTCAGTTGGTTCTTAGAGCTTTCAGTTGGTTCTTAAGCTTTCAGTTGGATTTTAGAGCTTTCAGTTGGTTTTTAGAGCTTTCAGTTGGTTCTTAGAGCTTTCAGTTGGTTCTTAAAGCTTTCAGTTAGTTCTTAGAGCTTTCAGTTGGTACTTAAAGCTTTCAGTTGGTTCTTAAAGCTTTCAGTTGGTTCTTAGAGCTTTCAGTTGGTTCTTAAGCTTTCAGTTGGATTTTAGAGCTTTCAGTTGGTTTTTAGAGCTTTCAGTTGGTTCTTAGAGCTTTCAGTTGGTTCTTAAAGCTTTCAGTTAGTTCTTAGAGCTTTCAGTTGGTACTTAAAGCTTTCAGTTGGTTCTTAAAGCTTTCAGTTGGTTCTTAAAGCTTTCAGTTGGTTCTTAGAGCTTTCAGTTGGTTCTTAGAGCTTTCGGTTGGTTCTTAAAGCTTTCAGTTGGTTCTTAGAGCTTTCAGTTGGTTCTTAGAGCTTTCAGTTGGTTCTTAAAGCTTTCCGTTGGTTCTTAGAGCTTTCAGTTGGTTCTTACATTTACATTTACATTTAAGTCATTTAGCAGACGCTCTTATCCAGAGCGACTTACAAATTGGTGCTTTCACCTTATGACATCCAGTGGAACAGCCACTTTACAATAGTGCATCTAGGTCTTTTAAGGGGGGAGGGGGAGAAGGATTACTTTATCCTATCCTAGGTATTCCTTAAAGAGGTGGGGTTTCAGGTGTCTCCGGAAGGTGGTGATTGACTCCGCTGTCCTGGCGTCGTGAGGGAGTTTGTTCCACCATTGGGGGGCCAGAGCAGCGAACAGTTTTGACTGGGCTGAGCGGGAACTGTACTTCCTCAGTGGTAGGGAGGCGAGCAGGCCAGAGGTGGATGAACGCAGTGCCCTTGTTTGGGTGTAGGGCCTGATCAGAGCCTGGAGGTAGTGAGGTGCCGTTCCCCTCACAGCTCCGTAGGCAAGCACCATGGTCTTGTAGCGGATGCGAGCTTCAACTGGAAGCCAGTGGAGAGAGCGGAGGAGCGGGGTGACGGAGAGAACTTGGGAAGGTTGAACACCAGACGGGCTGCGGCGTTCTGGATGAGTTGTAGGGGTTTAATGGCGCAGGCAGGGAGCCCAGCCAACAGCGAGTTGCAGTAATCCAGACGGGAGATGACAAGTGCCTGGATTAGGACCTGCGCCGCTTCCTGTGTGAGGCAGGGTCGTACTCTGCGGATGTTGTAGAGCATGAACCTACAGGAACGGGCCACCGCCTTGATGTTATTTGAGAACGACAGCGTGTTGTCCAGGATCACGCCAAGGTTCTTAGCGCTCTGGGACGAGGACACAATGGAGTTGTCAACCGTGATGGCGAGATCATGGAACGGGCAGTCCTTCCCCCGGGAGGAAGAGCAGCTCCGTCTTGCCGAGGTTCAGCTTGAGGTGATGATCCGTCATCCACACTGGGATATGTCTGCCAGACATGCAGAGATGCGATTCGCCACCTGGTCGTCAGAAGGGGGAAAGGAGAAGATTAATTGTGTGTCGTCTGCATAGCAATGATAGGAGAGACCATGTGAGGTTATGACAGAGCCAAGTGACTTGGTGTATAGCGAGAATAGAGAGGGCCTAGAACAGAGCCCTGGGGGACACCAGTGGTGAGAGCACGTGGTGAGGAGACGGATTCTCGCCACGCCACCTGGTAGGAGCGACCTGTCAGGTAGGACGCAATCCAAGCGTGGGCCGCGCCGGAGATGCCCAACTCGGAGAGGGTGGAGAGGAGGATCTGATGGTTCACAGTATCGAAGGCAGCCGATAGGTCTAGAAGGATGAGAGCAGAGGAGAGAGAGTTAGCTTTAGCAGTGCGGAGCGCCTCCGTGATACAGAGAAGAGCAGTCTCAGTTGAATGACTAGTCTTGAAACCTGACTGATTTGGATCAAGAAGGTCATTCTGAGAGAGATAGCGGGAGAGCTGGCCAAGGACGGCACGTTCAAGAGTTTTGGAGAGAAAAGAAAGAAGGGATACTGGTCTGTAGTTGTTGACATCGGAGGGATCGAGTGTAGGTTTTTTCAGAAGGGGTGCAACTCTCGCTCTCTTGAAGACGGGAGGGACGTAGCCAGCGGTCAGGGATGAGTTGATGAGCGAGGTGAGGTAAGGGAGAAGGTCACCGGAGATGGTCTGGAGAAGAGAGGAGGGATAGGGTCAAGCGGGCAGGTTGTTGGGCGGCCGTCGTCACAAGACGCGAGATGTCATCTGGAGAGAGAGGGGAGAAAGAGGTCAGAGCACAGGGTAGGGCAGTGTGAGCAGGACCAGCGGTGTCGTTTGACTTAGCAAACGAGGATCGGATGTCGTCGACCTTCTTTTCAAAATGGTTGACGAAGTCATCTGCAGAGAGGGAGGAGGGGGGAGGGGGAGGAGGATTCAAGAGGGAGGAGAAGGTGGCAAAGAGCTTCCTAGGGTTAGAGGCAGATGCTTGGAATTTAGAGTGGTAGAAAGTGGCTTTAGCAGCAGAGACAGAGGAGGAAAATGTAGAGAGGAGGGAGTGAAAGGATGCCAGGTCTGCAGGGAGGCGGAGTTTTCCTCCATTTCCGCTCGGCTGCCCGGAGCCCTGTTCTGTGAGCTCGCAATGAGTCGTCGAGCCACGGAGCGGGAGGGGAGGACCGAGCCGGCCTGGAGGATAGGGGACATAGAGAGTCAAAGGATGCAGAAAGGGAGGAGAGGAGGGTTGAGGAGGCAGAATCAGGAGATAGGTTGGAGAAGGTTTGAGCAGAGGGAAGAGATGATAGGATGGAAGAGGAGAGAGTAGCGGGGGAGAGAGAGCGAAGGTTGGGACGGCGCGATACCATCCGAGTAGGGGCAGTGTGGGAAGTGTTGGATGAGAGCGAGAGGGAAAAGGATACAAGGTAGTGGTCGGAGACTTGGAGGGGAGTTGCAATGAGGTTAGTGGAGGAACAGCATCTAGTAAAGATGAGGTCGAGCGTATTGCCTGCCTTGTGAGTAGGGGGAAGGTGAGAGGGTGAGGTCAAAAGAGGAGAGGAGTGGAAAGAAGGAGGCAGAGAGGAATGAGTCAAAGGTAGACGTGGGGAGGTTAAAGTCGCCCAGAACTGTGAGAGGTGAGCCGTCCTCAGGAAAGGAGCTTATCAAGGCATCAAGCTCATTGATGAACTCTCCGAGGGAACCTGGAGGGCGATAAATGATAAGGATGTTAAGCTTGAAAGGGCTGGTAACTGTGACAGCATGGAATTCAAAGGAGGCGATAGACAGATGGGTAAGGGGAGAAAGAGAGAATGACCACTTGGGAGAGATGAGGATCCCGGTGCCACCACCCCGCTGACCAGAAGCTCTCGGGGTGTGCGAGAGCACGTGGGCGGACGAAGAGAGAGCAGTAGGAGTAGCGGTGTTGTCTGTGGTGATCCATGTTTCCGTCAGAGCCAAGAAGTCGAGGGACTGGAGGGAGACATAGGCTGAGATGAACTCTGCCTTGTTGGCCGCAGATCGGCAGTTCCAGAGGCTACCGGAGACCTGGAACTCCACGTGGGTCGTGCGCGCTGGGACCACCAGATTAGGGTGGCTGCGGCCATGCGGTGTGGAGCGCAAGCTTTCAGTTGGTTCTTAAAGCTTTCAGTTGGTTCTTAAAGCTTTCAGTTGGTTCTTAGAGCTTTCAGTTGGTTCTTAAAGCTTTCAGTTGGTTCTTAGAGCTTTCAGTTGGTTCTTAGAGCTTTCAGTTGGTTCTTAAAGCTTTCAGTTTGTTCTTAGAACTTTCAGTTGGTTCTTAAAGCTTTCAGTTGGTTCTTAGAGCTTTCAGTTGGTTCTTAGAGCTTTCAGTTGGTTCTTAGAGCTTTCAGTTGGTTCTTAAAGCTTTCAGTTGTGCTTCATAGAGACAGCTGAGCTATTATTAACAACCAATGAAACATGCATTCAAGTGTTTCGAGTGTTATTCTCATGATCAGCTCAGCCATAGAAAACATAGGCCCAAAAAAGGAAAACACAAGATTGTTTTGAATACTTATTTTTTTGTGTTATTTATCCCATCCTACGTTTACCTTGGTAGATGTTTGTAAAAAGTGATTGGCTTGCGTCTAGATACAGGTACATCAGTGGATTTATTTCATATGTTACCTGAGCTGATTCAGAGTACTGAGTGTGAAGTCATCATCCTGATAGATGTCTGGTAGCGCCGTCTGCTAAGACAGTTTGCTCATAATTCAATAATTGTGAGTTCTAATTTACAATATTCATTTCGTGCCCACACACTTTTAATTGAAAAGTGAAAGCCTAGCTGTGAAGGGGGGTCGCCCTGGTAGTAGTTGTAGATTTTTATACAGTACCCAAGAACAATCTGTGAGTTACATTGACCACAGGAAAAAGAGCTACATGGTAAATACTGCAATATGGGTTGGATTGAATTGAGCTCCTAATTTTCATTTTCAAGGTGATGATTGCACTTTTCTTCCCAATACAGCCCACATTTAAACATCTTGTTTGCATCCCATGGGGGATTCAGCCTTACACTGCAAGTGGCAATAGATGTCAGGAACTCATTGTCTTACCACTGTGAGCTAACTATCCAGAGCCGTATTTGCTTGTGATGCACATCATTTTATTATCAGAGCGTGCCAGTGGACTTCTGGTATATATGCTTTAGTGAAAAAGTGTTGGAATCAGGTACAGCTACGTTGTTTACCCACCCCCTACAATGAATATTTATGAGCAAGTTCCCCCACCCACAACTGCTCACCTGAATGCATTTTTAAAACATTTTTATTGAATGGGTTGGACAAAGGCTGAAATTGGGGTTGTTACCTTTGAAAATACTCCAAACTAGAAGGTGGTAGTAGCATTGCTTGTTAATGCATATCCATGCATATTGCTTAGGTGGGTTAAGAGATTCCAAGCTATCTGCGCTAATGTTTGGTATTTTGTAGAACTTTGTTGTTGTACCTTGCCAGTGTCGTGTGCATTGTGTCTGTGCACTGAGCTAGCTACCATCTCATAGCCTACATTGCATATGAAGTGTGACTGGCTCATCCATAGATGTTCTATCTTTCACCCTTTTTTTGGTTGGCTTCGTGCTCTCTGATTGGCACAAAGTCAAGTTGTTGGCCACTGACGAGAATCTCTGTTATAGTCGGTCGGTATAGTCGGTTGGTCACTGCCGGGTCGGTTGGTCACTGCCGGGTCGGTTGGTCACTGCCGGGTCGGTACGTCACTGGCGAGTCGGTACGTCACTGCCGGGTCGGTACATCACTGCCGGGTCGGTACGCAGCAGGTAGCTCTTTTCATCTAACAAGAGAAGGAACTGTGATACGACTATCTGCAGTCTATCGGCAGTCTACCGGCCATCTATCGGCAGTCTACCGGCGGTCTATCGGCAGTCTACCGGCGGTCTATCGGCAGTCTACCGGCCGTCTATCGGCAGTTTACCGGCCGTCTATCGGCAGTCTACCGGCCATCTATCGGCCGTCTATCGGCAGTTTACCGGCCGTCTATCGGCCGTCTATCGGCAGTCTACCGGCCGTCTATCGGCAGTCTACCGGCTGTCTATCGGCAGTCTATTGGCAGTGAGATTGTCAGTGTGTTTAATGCCTTAGAGTTGTAGAAGGGGTGGTGTGAACCTGCTCATTAAGGAAGGAAAGGTTGAATGCTGGCGGCTGATTACGCCGTCATCTCCCCCTCATTCTCATGCACCTTATTGCAATAACCCTGAAACCCACTGAACTAATCTAATTAGTTTGAGAACAAGAAATTATCCTGGGTCATTTGCAGAATGCATAAACAAGAGAGCGATTCATTCTCTTGTGGCGTTAAGAAATAAATGGGTAAGTGCAGGCCTGTTGTTTTTAGTGGATTGCTTCCATGAGGTCTGCACCATATGGTGGTGGAAACAAAGCCCCAAAAGGAGCAAAGAAAAAGGGGGACGGACGCTGCAGTGAAGCTGCAATAACAAAGTGTCTTGAGTCAAACCCCCTTCAATTAAAGGACCTTTTTTTTTTGTGCGTCTAAATGCAGATGCAAAAAATACCAGCCGTAACTAAATGGACCCGACCACATTGTTCACACATAGGAGGAGTCTGGTCAGGATCAGCACCAGAACTGTATTGAGCCGCTGGGCCACAATTCCAAACTGTACATTGTTGAGGAATTCTGCGTTGCCAGGCTATTTTTGGTGGGGTTCCATTTCAGGTTGCCAGGTGACAGAGATTGCATTCCTTCCTTGTTACATGACTACCCATGATCCTCCAGGTATCCTAGTCACAGTATCCTATCCCGCTGGCCACTACTGGAATGTCATGTGGCCAGTAGTAGCCTGATGTGAAAATGTAACTTGTTAAATACTGACCTGGTGCAGTTGAATTTACGTGTGTCCAAAGACAAGTCTCTTCACTTGCCAAAGCAATTAAGAACTGTAAGAACCACTCTTTCCTGGTGAGGTTGCTTCCCCAAACCCTCCAAATGATCCCCTCTCAGCCCAACACGGTCTTCTCTCCACAGAAAGGCCAATTCACAAGTCTATGTGTTGCCACAACATGGAGAAGACAAGCATTACGTTTGACAATAGTAAACCTGGTTGAAAAGCCTTCTTTCTTTTGCAAATTGAAGGTTTGGGGTAGAGGAAGCTATTCTGAGTCTCTCAGGGTAGTCTACTGTATGTGTGGCTGCTAAACTCAGAAGCAGTCTGAATCCTCTGCCTTTACATTAGGGGTTATTATCCCTCTGCCTTTACATTAGGGGTTATTATCCCTCTGCCTTTAAATTAGGGGTTATTATTCCTCTGCCTTTACATTAGGGGTTATTATCCCTCTGCCTTTACATTAGGGGTTATTATCCCACTGCCTTTACATTAGGGGTTATTATCCCTCTGCCTTTAGATTAGGGGTTATTATCCCTCTGCCTTTACATTAGGGGTTATTATCCCTCTGCCTTTACATTAGGGGTTATTATCCCTCTGCCTTTACATTAATGGTTATTATTCCTCTGCCTTTACATTAGGGGTTATTATCCCTCTGCCTTTACATTAGGGGTTATTATCCCTCTGCCTTTACATTAAGGGTTATTATCCCTCTGCCCTTACATTAGGGGTTATTACCTATCTGCCTTTACATTAGGGGTTATTATCCCTCTGCCTTTACATTAGGGGTTATTATCTATCTGCCTTTACATTAGGGGTTATTATCCCTCTGCCTTTACATTAGGGGTTATTATCCCTCTGCCTTTACATTAGGTGTTATTATCCCTCTGCCTATACATTAGGGGTTATTATTCCTCTGCCTTTACATTAGGGGTTATTATCCCTCTGCCTTTACATTAGGGGTTATTATCCCTCTGCCTTTATATTAGGGGTTATTATCCCTCTGCCTTTACATTAGGGGTTATTATCCCTCTGCCTTTATATTAGGGGTTATTATCCCTCTGCCTTTACATTAGGGGCTATTACCTATCTGCCTTTACATTAGGGGTTATTATCCCTCTGCCTTTACATTAGGGGTTATTATCCCTCTGCCTTTACATTAGGGGTTATTATTCCTCTGCCTTTACATTAGGGGTTATTACCTATCTGCCTTTACATTAGGGGTTATTATCCCTCTGCCTTTACATTAGGGGTTATTATCTATCTGCCTTTACATTAGGGGTTATTATCCCTCTGCCTTTACATTAGGGGTTATTATCCCTCTGCCTTTACATTAGGTGTTATTATACCTCTGCCTATACATTAGGGGTTATTATTCCTCTGCCTTTACATTAGGGGTTATTATCCCTCTGCCTTTACATTAGGGGTTATTATCCCTCTGCCTTTATATTAGGGGTTATTATCCCTCTGCCTTTACATTAGGGGTTATTATCCCTCTGCCTTTATATTAGGGGTTATTATCCCTCTGCCTTCACATTAGGGGTTATTACCTATCTGCCTTTACATTAGGGGTTATTATCCCTCTGCCTTTACATTAGGGGTTATTATCCCTCTGCCTTTACATTAGGGGTTATTATCCCTCTGCCTTTACATTAGGTGTTATTATCCCTCTGCCTATACATTAGGGGTTATTATTCCTCTGCCTTTACATTAGGGGTTATTATCCCTCTGCCTTTACATTAGGGGTTATTATCCCTCTGCCTTTACATTAGGGGTTATTATCCCTCTGCCTTTACATTAGGGGTTATTATCCCTCTGCCTTTATATTAGGGGTTATTATCCCTCTGCCTTTACATTAGGGGTTATTATCCCTCTGCCTTTACATTAGGGGTTATTATCCCTCTGCCTTTACATTAGGGGTTATTATCCCTCTGCCTTTATATTAGGGGTTATTATTCCTCTGCCTTTACATTAGGGGTTATTATCCCTCTGCCTTTACATTAGGGGTTATTATCCCTCTGCCTTTACATTAGGGGTTATTATTCCTCTGCCTTTACATTAGGGGTTATTATCCCTCTGCCTTTACATTAGGGGTTATTATTCCTCTGCCTTTACATTAGGGGTTATTATCCCTCTGCCTTTACATGAGGGGTTAATATCCCTCTGCCTTTACATTAGGGGTTATTATCCCTCTGCCTTTACATTAGGGGTCACAGATACCTGAACCCCTGAACTGCATTAGGGGGTAGAGACCGATTATGTTCTATATTTCTCTGCCTCAAACTACACCACATTACCAAAAGTATGTGGACACCTGCACATCAAACATCTAATTCCAAAATGATGGGCATTAATATGGAGTTGGTCCCCCTTTGTTGTTATAACAGCTTCCACCCTTCTGAGAAGGCTTTCCACTAGATGTTGGAACATTGCTGAGGCGACATGCTTTTATTCAGCCACAAGAACATTAGTGAGGTTGGGCACTGATGTTGGGCGATAAGGCCTGGCTCACAGTTGGCGTTTCAATTCTTCCCAAAGGTCTTTGACGGTGTTGAGGTCAGGTCTCTGTGCAGGCCAGTCAAATTCTTCCTCACCAGTCTCGACAAAACATTTCTGTATGGACCTCGCTTTGGGCACTGTCATGCTGAAATAGGAAAGGGTCCTTCCAAAACGGTTGCCACAAAGTTGGAAGCACAGAATCCTTTAGAATGTCATTGTATGCGTTAATATTTCCCTTCACTGGAACTAAGGGGCCTAGACCGAACCACAAAAATAACCCCAGACAGTTATTCCTCCCCCACCAAACTTTACAGTTGGCACTATGCATTCGGGCAGCATTCTCCTGTCATCCGCCAAACCCAGATGTTGAAATGCTGGGCGGCAGGTAGCTTAGTGGTTAGAGCGTTGGGCAAGTAACCAAAAGGTTGCTGGATCGAATCCCTGACCTGACAAGGTATAAATCTGTTGTTCTGCCCCTGAACAAGGCAGTTAACACACTGTTGTTTGGATCTCGGTAGTTAGTGTTGCAACTGAGGACAGATGATTTTTATGCACTTCAGCGTTCCCGTTCTGTGAGTTTGTGTGTGTGACCCACCATTTCGTGGCTGAGCCGCTGTTGCTCCTAGGCATTTCCACTTCACAATAACAGCACTTACATTTGACCGGGGCAGAAATTTGACGAACTGACTCGTTGGATCCTATGACGGTGCCACGTTTAATGTCACTGAGCTCTTTAGTAAGGCCATTCTAGTGGCAGTGTTTGTCTATGGAGATTGCATGTCAGTGTGCTCTATTTTATACACCTGTCAGCAACGGGTGTGGCTGAAATAGCCTAATCCACTAATTGCAAGGTGTGTCCACATACTCCTGTATATATATAAAACAAATAAACTGTAGTAGTTTATAGAGCAGACCTGTAGTAGTTTATATAATAGACCTGTAGTAGTTTTTGGAGCAGACCTGTAGTAGTTTATAGAGCAGACCTGTAGTAGTTTATAGAGCAGACCTGTAGTAGTTTATATAGCAGACCTGTAGTAGTTTATAGAGCAGACCTGTAGTAGTTTATATAGCAGACCTGTAGTAGTTTATAGAGCAGACCTGTAGTAGTTTATAGAGCAGACCTGTAGTAGTTTATATAATAGACCTGTAGTAGTTTTTGGAGCAGACCTGTAGTAGTTTATAGAGCAGACCTGTAGTAGTTTTTGGAGCAGACCTGTAGTAGTTTATAGAGCAGACCTGTAGTAGTTTATAGAGCAGACCTGTAGTAGTTTATAGAGAAGACCTGTAGTCGTTTATATAGCAGACCTGTAGTAGTTTATAGAGAAGACCTGTAGTAGTTTATATAGCAGACCTGTAGTAGTTTATAGAGAAGACCTGTAGTAGTTTATATAGCAGACCTGTAGTAGTTTATAGAGAAGACCTGTAGTAGTTTATAGAGCAGACCTGTAGTAGTTTATATAGCAGACCTGTAGTAGTTTATAGAGCAGACCTGTAGTAGTTTATATAGCAGACCTGTAGTAGTTTATAGAGCAGGCCTGTAGTAGTTTATAGAGAAGATCTGTAGTAGTTTATATAGCAGACCTGTAGTATTTTTTATAACAGACCTGTAGTAGTTTATAGAGAAGACCTGTAGTAGTTTATATAGCAGACCTGTAGTAGTTTATATAGCAGACCTGTAGTAGTATATATAGCAGACCTGTAGTAGTTTATAGAGAAGACCTGTAGTAGTTTATATAGCAGACCTGTAGAAGTTTATATAGCAGACCCGTAGTAGTTTATATAGCAGACCTGTAGTAGTTTATAGAGAAGACCTGTAGTAGTTTATATAGCAGACCTGTAGTAGTTTATAGAGCAGACCTGTAGTAGTTTATATAGCAGACCCGTAGTAGTTTATATAGCATACCTGTAGTAGTTTATAGAGAAGACCTGTAGTAGTTTATATAGCAGACCTGTAGAAGTTTATATAGCAGACCTGTAGTAGTTCATGGAGCAATTTGATTTAATACTAATATTGAGCAGACCTGTAGTATATTAATACTAATATAGAGCAGACCTGTAGTATATTAATACTAATATAGAGCAGACCTGTAGTATATTAATACTAATATAGAGCAGACCTGTAGTATATTAATACTAATATTGAGCAGACCTGTAGTATATTAATACTAATATAGAGCAGACCTGTGACAATTGAATACTAATATACTAATATAGAGTGACAATTGAATTGAATACTAATATACTAATATAGAGCAGACAGGTGGTAATTTATTGCTAGTATAGAGCAGACCTGTGGTAATTTATTGCTAGTATAGAGCAGACCTGTGGTAATTTATTGCTAGTATAGAGCAGACCTGTGGTAATTTATTGCTAGTATAGAGCAGACCTGTGGTAATTTATTGCTAGTATAGAGCAGACCTGTGGTAATTTATTGCTAGTATAGAGCAGACCTGTAGTAAATTATTGCTAGTATAGAGCAGACCTTTAGTAGTTCAATACTGGGCTTCAGGCAGCAGAGGAGATGGTCCCCTTGCCTCGATAGACCCTACTCTCTCTCTCGTCCCTCTCTCCTCTCTCCCAGCATGAACCCTGCTCTGGTTGCTGTCGGTTTCCTGTCATAAGAGACATACGGTTGGTAGCTCAATCTCTCCCACCCCCAGCGCTGGTACCATCCCATAACTCTTCAGGCATTCCTGTGGACCAGACAGAGACTGGGTCTGCAGTCGCTCCACCAAACCCTCTCAGCACCTATTATGGTCAACAGGCCGGGGTCGCTGTCAGGCCTGCCGCGTTTTGATTCACCGTCTACCCAGGATTCCTCCTGCCTGCGTCTGTTTTCACCATGTTCTTAACGTCCTAGATAGGAGATAAAATATCCATAAACAGCACTTGAAAGAAAATGTAAATGTTTATAGATTTCCTGCGAGACTTATCTGATATTGTTCTTATTCGTACGTCTAGGAGTTGACAAAAAGTTGCCTGGGACAAGCCAAAACTCAACCCAAGACCCTTTTTGTACAGGGAGCCTGAACTGAAGATTTAAGTGGACAGTTGGCCCTGTAGATGAGGAGCAAGGAAATGACACTGGGGTTGGAAAGAATTCCAAGACCATACAAATCTCTGCAAGACATTCCCACCTGTCTGTTCAATGCAGCCACACCCCCGCCACACCCCCAGCCCCAGCCAACTGCTGTATGGAGAGAGACTGAGAGGGAAGTAGCTAACTGCTCTATGGAGAGAGACTGGGAGGGAAGTAGCTAACTGCTGTATAGAGAGAGACTGGGAGGGAAGTAGCTAACTGCTGTATGGAGAGAGACTGAGAGGGAAGTAGCTAACTGCTGTATAGAGAGAGACTGGGAGGGAAGTAGCTAACTGCTGTATGGAGAGAGACTGGGAGGGATGTAGCTAACTGCTGTATAGAGAGAGACTGGGAGGGAAGTAGCTAACTGCTGTATAGAGAGAGACTGGGAGGGAAGTAGCTAACTGCTCTATGGAGAGAGACTGAGAGGGAAGTAGCTAACTGCTGTATAGAGAGAGACTGGGAGGGAAGTAGCTAACTGCTGTATAGAGAGAGACTGGGAGGGAAGTAGCTAACTGCTGTATAGAGAGAGACTGGGAGGGAAGTAGCTAACTGCTGTATAGAGAGAGACTGGGAGGGAAGTAGCTAACTGCTCTATGGAGAGAGACTGAGAGGGAAGTAGCTAACTGCTCTATGGAGAGAGACTGGGAGGGAAGTAGCTAACTGCTCTATGGAGAGAGACTGAGAGGGAAGTAGCTAACTGCTCTATGGAGAGAGACTGAGAGGGAAGTAGCTAACTGCTGTATAGAGAGAGACTGGGAGGGAAGTAGCTAACTGCTGTATAGAGAGAGACTGGGAGGGAAGTAGCTAACTGCTGTATAGAGAGAGACTGGGAGGGAAGTAGCTAACTGCTGTATAGAGAGAGACTGGGAGGGAAGTAGCTAACTGCTCTATGGAGAGAGACTGAGAGGGAAGTAGCTAACTGCTCTATGGAGAGAGACTGGGAGGGAAGTAGCTAACTGCTGTATGGAGAGAGACTGGGAGGGAAGTAGCTAACTGCTCTATGGAGAGAGACTGGGAGGGAAGTAGCTAACTGCTGTATGGAGAGAGACTGGGAGGGAAGTAGCTAACTGCTCTATGGAGAGAGACTGGGAGGGATGTAGCTAACTGCTCTATGGAGAGAGACTGGGAGGGAAGTAGCTAACTGCTCTATGGAGAGAGACTGGGAGGGAAGTAGCTAACTGCTGTATGGAGAGAGACTGGGAGGGAAGTAGCTAACTGCTCTATGGAGAGAGACTGAGAGGGAAGTAGCTAACTGCTCTATGGAGAGAGACTGGGAGGGAAGTAGCTAACTGCTCTATGGAGAGAGACTGGGAGGGAAGTAGCTAACTGCTGTATGGAGAGAGACTGGGAGGGATGTAGCTAACTGCTGTATAGAGAGAGACTGGGAGGGAAGTAGCTAACTGCTGTATGGAGAGAGACTGGGAGGGAAGTAGCTAACTGCTCTATGGAGAGAGACTGGGAGGGATGTAGCTAATTGCTGTATGGAGAGAGACTGGGAGGGAAGTAGCTAACTGCTGTATGGAGAGAGACTGGGAGGGAAGTAGCTAACTGCTGTATGGAGAGAGACTGGGAGGGAAGTAGCTAACTGCTGTATGGAGAGAGACTGGGAGGGAATTAGCTAACTGCGGTATGGAGAGAGACTGGGAGGGATGTAGCTAACTGCTGTATAGAGAGAGACTGGGAGGGATGTAGCTAACTGCTGTATAGAGAGAGACTGGGAGGGATGTAGCTAACTGCTGTATAGAGAGAGACTGGGAGGGATGTAGCTAACTGCTGTATAGAGAGAGACTGGGAGGGATGTAGCTAACTGCTGTATAGAGAGAGACTGGGAGGGATGTAGCTAACTGCTGTATAGAGAGAGACTGGGAGGGAAGTAGCTAACTGCTGTATAGAGAGAGACTGGGAGGGAAGTAGCTAACTGCTGTATAGAGAGAGACTGGGAGGGATGTAGCTAACTGCTGTATAGAGAGAGACTGGGAGGGATGTAGCTAACTGCTGTATAGAGAGAGACTGGGAGGGATGTAGCTAACTGCTGTATAGAGAGAGACTGGGAGGGAAGTAGCTAACTGTTGTATGGAGAGAGACTGGGAGGGAAGTAGCTAACTGCTGTATAGAGAGAGACTGGGAGGGAAGTAGCTAACTGCTGTATGGAGAGAGACTGGGAGGGAAGTAGCTAACTGCTCTATGGAGAGAGACTGGGAGGGAAGTAGCTAACTGCTGTATGGAGAGAGACTGGGAGGGATGTAGCTAACTGCTGTATAGAGAGAGACTGGGAGGGAAGTAGCTAACTGCTGTATGGAGAGAGACTGGGAGGGAAGTAGCTAACTGCTGTATAGAGAGAGACTGGGAGGGAAGTAGCTAACTGCTGTATAGAGAGAGACTGGGAGGGAAGTAGCTAACTGCTGTATAGAGAGAGACTGGGAGGGAAGTAGCTAACTGCTCTATGGAGAGAGACTGAGAGGGAAGTAGCTAACTGCTCTATGGAGAGAGACTGGGAGGGAAGTAGCTAACTGCTGTATGGAGAGAGACTGAGAGGGAAGTAGCTAACTGCTCTATGGAGAGAGACTGAGAGGGAAGTAGCTAACTGCTGTATAGAGAGAGACTGGGAGGGAAGTAGCTAACTGCTGTATAGAGAGAGACTGGGAGGGAAGTAGCTAACTGCTGTATAGAGAGAGACTGGGAGGGAAGTAGCTAAATGCTGTATAGAGAGAGACTGGGAGGAAGTAGCTAACTGCTCTATGGAGAGAGACTTGAGAGGGAAGTAGCTAACTGCTCTATGGAGAGAGACTGGGAGGGAAGTAGCTAACTGCTGTATGGAGAGAGACTGGGAGGGAAGTAGCTAACTGCCTTATGGAGAGAGACTGGGAGGGAAGTAGCTAACTGCTGTATGGAGAGAGACTGGGAGGGAAGTAGCTAACTGCTCTATGGAGAGAGACTGGGAGGGATGTAGCTAACTGCTCTATGGAGAGAGACTGGGAGGAAGTAGCTAACTGCTCTATGGAGAGAGACTGGGAGGGAAGTAGCTAACTGCTGTATGGAGAGAGACTGGGAGGGAAGTAGCTAACTGCTCTATGGAGAGAGACTGAGAGGGAAGTAGCTAACTGCTCTATGGAGAGAGACTGGGAGGGAAGTAGCTAACTGCTCTATGGAGAGAGACTGGGAGGGAAGTAGCTAACTGTTGTATGGAGAGAGACTGGGAGGGAAGTAGCTAACTGCTGTATAGAGAGAGACTGGGAGGGAAGTAGCTAACTGCTGTATGGAGAGAGACTGGGAGGGAAGTAGCTAACTGTTCTATGGAGAGAGACTGGGAGGGAAGTAGCTAACTGCTGTATGGAGAGAGACTGGGAGGGATGTAGCTAACTGCTGTATAGAGAGAGACTGGGAGGGAAGTAGCTAACTGCTGTATGGAGAGAGACTGGGAGGGAAGTAGCTAACTGCTGTATAGAGAGAGACTGGGAGGAAGTAGCTAACTGCTGTATAGAGAGAGACTGGGAGGGAAGTAGCTAACTGCTGTATAGAGAGAGACTGGGAGGGAAGTAGCTAACTGCTCTATGGAGAGAGACTGAGAGGGAAGTAGCTAACTGCTCTATGGAGAGAGACTGGGAGGGAAGTAGCTAACTGCTGTATGGAGAGAGACTGAGAGGGAAGTAGCTAACTGCTCTATGGAGAGAGACTGAGAGGGAAGTAGCTAACTGCTCTATAGAGAGAGACTGGGAGGGAAGTAGCTAACTGCTGTATAGAGAGAGACTGGGAGGGAAGTAGCTAACTGCTGTATAGAGAGAGACTGGGAGGGAAGTAGCTAAATGCTGTATAGAGAGAGACTGGGAGGGAAGTAGCTAACTGCTCTATGGAGAGAGACTGAGAGGGAAGTAGCTAACTGCTCTATGGAGAGAGACTGGGAGGGAAGTAGCTAACTGCTGTATGGAGAGAGACTGGGAGGGAAGTAGCTAACTGCTCTATGGAGAGAGACTGGGAGGGAAGTAGCTAACTGCTGTATGGAGAGAGACTGGGAGGGAAGTAGCTAACTGCTCTATGGAGAGAGACTGGGAGGGATGTAGCTAACTGCTCTATGGAGAGAGACTGGGAGGGAAGTAGCTAACTGCTCTATGGAGAGAGACTGGGAGGGAAGTAGCTAACTGCTCTATGGAGAGAGACTGGGAGGGAAGTAGCTAACTGCTCTATGGAGAGAGACTGGGAGGGAAGTAGCTAACTGCTGTATGGAGAGAGACTGGGAGGGAAGTAGCTAACTGCTCTATGGAGAGAGACTGGGAGGGATGTAGCTAACTGCTCTATGGAGAGAGACTGGGAGGGAAGTAGCTAACTGCTGTATGGAGAGAGACTGGGAGGGATGTAGCTAACTGCTGTATAGAGAGAGACTGGGAGGGAAGTAGCTAACTGCTCTATGGAGAGAGACTGGGAGGGAAGTAGCTAACTGCTCTATGAAGAGAGACTGGGAGGGAAGTAGCTAACTGCTGTATGGAGAGAGACTGGGAGGGATGTAGCTAACTGCTGTATAGAGAGAGACTGGGAGGGAAGTAGCTAACTGCTGTATGGAGAGAGACTGGGAGGGAAGTAGCTAACTGCTCTATGGAGAGAGACTGGGAGGGAAGTAGCTAACTGCTGTATGGAGAGAGACTGGGAGGGATGTAGCTAACTGCTGTATAGAGAGAGACTGGGAGGGAAGTAGCTAACTGCTGTATGGAGAGAGACTGGGAGGGAAGTAGCTAACTGCTCTATGGAGAGAGACTGGGAGGGAAGTAGCTAACTGCTCTATGGAGAGAGACTGGGAGGGAAGTAGCTAACTGCTGTATGGAGAGAGACTGGGAGGGAAGTAGCTAACTGCTGTTTGGAGAGAGACTGGGAGGGAAGTAGCTAACTGCTCTATGGAGAGAGACTGGGAGGGATGTAGCTAACTGCTGTATGGAGAGAGACTGGGAGGGAAGTAGCTAACTGCTCTATGGAGAGAGACTGGGAGGGATGTAGCTAACTGCTGTATAGAGAGAGACTGGGAGGGAAGTAGCTAACTGCTGTATGGAGAGAGACTGGGAGGGAAGTAGCTAACTGCTGTATAGAGAGACACTGGGAGGGAAGTAGCTAACTGCTGTATAGAGAGAGACTGGGAGGGAAGTAGCTAACTGCTGTATAGAGAGAGACTGGGAGGGAAGTAGCTAACTGCTCTATGGAGAGAGACTGAGAGGGAAGTAGCTACCTGCTCTATGGAGAGAGACTGGGAGGGAAGTAGCTAACTGCTGTATGGAGAGAGACTGAGAGGGAAGTAGCTAACTGCTCTATGGAGAGAGACTGAGAGGGAAGTAGCTAACTGCTGTATAGAGAGAGACTGGGAGGGAAGTAGCTAACTGCTGTATAGAGAGAGACTGGGAGGGAAGTAGCTAACTGCTGTATAGAGAGAGACTGGGAGGGAAGTAGCTAAATGCTGTATAGAGAGAGACTGGGAGGGAAGTAGCTAACTGCTCTATGGAGAGAGCCTTGAGAGGGAAGTAGCTAACTGCTCTATGGAGAGAGACTGGGAGGGAAGTAGCTAACTGCTGTATGGAGAGAGACTGGGAGGGAAGTAGCTAACTGCCTTATGGAGAGAGACTGGGAGGGAAGTAGCTAACTGCTGTATGGAGAGAGACTGGGAGGGAAGTAGCTAACTGCTCTATGGAGAGAGACTGGGAGGGATGTAGCTAACTGCTCTATGGAGAGAGACTGGGAGGGAAGTAGCTAACTGCTCTATGGAGAGAGACTGGGAGGGAAGTAGCTAACTGCTGTATGGAGAGAGACTGGGAGGGAAGTAGCTAACTGCTCTATGGAGAGAGACTGAGAGGGAAGTAGCTAACTGCTCTATGGAGAGAGACTGGGAGGGAAGTAGCTAACTGCTCTATGGAGAGAGACTGGGAGGGAAGTAGCTAACTGTTGTATGGAGAGAGACTGGGAGGGAAGTAGCTAACTGCTGTATAGAGAGAGACTGGGAGGGAAGTAGCTAACTGCTGTATGGAGAGAGACTGGGAGGGAAGTAGCTAACTGTTCTATGGAGAGAGACTGGGAGGGAAGTAGCTAACTGCTGTATGGAGAGAGACTGGGAGGGATGTAGCTAACTGCTGTATAGAGAGAGACTGGGAGGGAAGTAGCTAACTGCTGTATGGAGAGAGACTGGGAGGGAAGTAGCTAAATGCTGTATAGAGAGAGACTGGGAGGGAAGTAGCTAACTGCTCTATGGAGAGACTGAGAGGGAAGTAGCTAACTGCTCTATGGAGAGAGACTGGGAGGGAAGTAGCTAACTGCTGTATGGAGAGAGACTGGGAGGAAGTAGCTAACTGCTCTATGGAGAGACTGGGAGGGAAGTAGCTAACTGCTGTATGGAGAGAGACTGGGAGGGAAGTAGCTAACTGCTCTATGGAGAGAGACTGGGAGGGATGTAGCTAACTGCTCTATGGAGAGAGACTGGGAGGAAGTAGCTAACTGCTCTATGGAGAGAGACTGGGAGGGAAGTAGCTAACTGCTCTATGGAGAGAGACTGGGAGGGAAGTAGCTAACTGCTCTATGGAGAGAGACTGGGAGGAAGTAGCTAACTGCTGTATGGAGAGAGACTGGGAGGGAAGTAGCTAACTGCTCTATGGAGAGAGACTGGGAGGGATGTAGCTAACTGCTCTATGGAGAGAGACTGGGAGGGAAGTAGCTAACTGCTGTATGGAGAGAGACTGGGAGGGATGTAGCTAACTGCTGTATAGAGAGACTGGGAGGGAAGTAGCTAACTGCTCTATGGAGAGAGACTGGGAGGGAAGTAGCTAACTGCTCTATGAAGAGAGACTGGGAGGGAAGTAGCTAACTGCTGTATGGAGAGAGACTGGGAGGGATGTAGCTAACTGCTGTATAGAGAGAGACTGGGAGGGAAGTAGCTAACTGCTGTATGGAGAGAGACTGGGAGGAAGTAGCTAACTGCTCTATGGAGAGAGACTGGGAGGGAAGTAGCTAACTGCTGTATGGAGAGAGACTGGGAGGATGTAGCTAACTGCTGTATAGAGAGAGACTGGGAGGGAAGTAGCTAACTGCTGTATGGAGAGAGACTGGGAGGGAAGTAGCTAACTGCTCTATGGAGAGAGACTGGGAGGGAAGTAGCTAACTGCTCTATGGAGAGAGACTAGGAGGGAAGTAGCTAACTGCTGTATGGAGAGAGACTGGGAGGGAAGTAGCTAACTGCTGTTTGGAGAGAGACTGGGAGGGAAGTAGCTAACTGCTCTATGGAGAGAGACTGGGAGGGATGTAGCTAACTGCTGTATGGAGAGAGACTGGGAGGGAAGTAGCTAACTGCTCTATGGAGAGAGACTGGGAGGGATGTAGCTAACTGCTGTATAGAGAGAGACTGGGAGGGAAGTAGCTAACTGCTGTATGGAGAGAGACTGGGAGGGAAGTAGCTAACTGCTGTATAGAGAGAGACTGGGAGGGAAGTAGCTAACTGCTGTATAGAGAGAGACTGGGAGGGAAGTAGCTAACTGCTGTATAGAGAGAGACTGGGAGGGAAGTAGCTAACTGCTCTATGGAGAGAGACTGAGAGGGAAGTAGCTAACTGCTCTATGGAGAGAGACTGGGAGGGAAGTAGCTAACTGCTGTATGGAGAGAGACTGAGAGGGAAGTAGCTAACTGCTCTATGGAGAGAGACTGAGAGGGAAGTAGCTAACTGCTGTATAGAGAGAGACTGGGAGGGAAGTAGCTAACTGCTGTATAGAGAGAGACTGGGAGGGAAGTAGCTAACTGCTGTATAGAGAGAGACTGGGAGGGAAGTAGCTAAATGCTGTATAGAGAGAGACTGGGAGGGAAGTAGCTAACTGCTCTATGGAGAGAGACTTGAGAGGGAAGTAGCTAACTGCTCTATGGAGAGAGACTGGGAGGGAAGTAGCTAACTGCTGTATGGAGAGAGACTGGGAGGGAAGTAGCTAACTGCCTTATGGAGAGAGACTGGGAGGGAAGTAGCTAACTGCTGTATGGAGAGAGACTGGGAGGGAAGTAGCTAACTGCTCTATGGAGAGAGACTGGGAGGGATGTAGCTAACTGCTCTATGGAGAGAGACTGGGAGGAAGTAGCTAACTGCTCTATGGAGAGAGACTGGGAGGGAAGTAGCTAACTGCTGTATGGAGAGAGACTGGGAGGGAAGTAGCTAACTGCTCTATGGAGAGAGACTGAGAGGGAAGTAGCTAACTGCTCTATGGAGAGAGACTGGGAGGGAAGTAGCTAACTGCTCTATGGAGAGAGACTGGGAGGGAAGTAGCTAACTGTTGTATGGAGAGAGACTGGGAGGGAAGTAGCTAACTGCTGTATAGAGAGAGACTGGGAGGGAAGTAGCTAACTGCTGTATGGAGAGAGACTGGGAGGGAAGTAGCTAACTGTTCTATGGAGAGAGACTGGGAGGGAAGTAGCTAACTGCTGTATGGAGAGAGACTGGGAGGGATGTAGCTAACTGCTGTATAGAGAGAGACTGGGAGGAAGTAGCTAACTGCTGTATGGAGAGAGACTGGGAGGGAAGTAGCTAACTGCTGTATAGAGAGAGACTGGGAGGGAAGTAGCTAACTGCTGTATAGAGAGAGACTGGGAGGGAAGTAGCTAACTGCTGTATAGAGAGAGACTGGGAGGGAAGTAGCTAACTGCTCTATGGAGAGAGACTGAGAGGGAAGTAGCTAACTGCTCTATGGAGAGAGACTGGGAGGGAAGTAGCTAACTGCTGTATGGAGAGAGACTGAGAGGGAAGTAGCTAACTGCTCTATGGAGAGAGACTGAGAGGGAAGTAGCTAACTGCTGTATAGAGAGAGACTGGGAGGGAAGTAGCTAACTGCTGTATAGAGAGAGACTGGGAGGGAAGTAGCTAACTGCTGTATAGAGAGACTGGGAGGGAAGTAGCTAAATGCTGTATAGAGAGAGACTGGGAGGGAAGTAGCTAACTGCTCTATGGAGAGAGACTGAGAGGGAAGTAGCTAACTGCTCTATGGAGAGAGACTGGGAGGGAAGTAGCTAACTGCTGTATGGAGAGAGACTGGGAGGGAAGTAGCTAACTGCTCTATGGAGAGAGACTGGGAGGGAAGTAGCTAACTGCTGTATGGAGAGAGACTGGGAGGGAAGTAGCTAACTGCTCTATGGAGAGAGACTGGGAGGGATGTAGCTAACTGCTCTATGGAGAGAGACTGGGAGGGAAGTAGCTAACTGCTCTATGGAGAGAGACTGGGAGGGAAGTAGCTAACTGCTCTATGGAGAGAGACTGGGAGGGAAGTAGCTAACTGCTCTATGGAGAGAGACTGGGAGGGAAGTAGCTAACTGCTGTATGGAGAGAGACTGGGAGGGAAGTAGCTAACTGCTCTATGGAGAGAGACTGGGAGGGATGTAGCTAACTGCTCTATGGAGAGAGACTGGGAGGGAAGTAGCTAACTGCTGTATGGAGAGAGACTGGGAGGGATGTAGCTAACTGCTGTATAGAGAGAGACTGGGAGGGAAGTAGCTAACTGCTCTATGGAGAGAGACTGGGAGGGAAGTAGCTAACTGCTCTATGAAGAGAGACTGGGAGGGAAGTAGCTAACTGCTGTATGGAGAGAGACTGGGAGGGATGTAGCTAACTGCTGTATAGAGAGAGACTGGGAGGGAAGTAGCTAACTGCTGTATGGAGAGAGACTGGGAGGGAAGTAGCTAACTGCTCTATGGAGAGAGACTGGGAGGGAAGTAGCTAACTGCTGTATGGAGAGAGACTGGGAGGGAAGTAGCTAACTGCTCTATGGAGAGAGACTGGGAGGGAAGTAGCTAACTGCTCTATGGAGAGAGACTGGGAGGGAAGTAGCTAACTGCTGTATGGAGAGAGACTGGGATGGAAGTAGCTAACTGCTGTTTGGAGAGAGACTGGGAGGGAAGTAGCTAACTGCTCTATGGAGAGAGACTGGGAGGGATGTAGCTAACTGCTGTATGGAGAGAGACTGGGAGGGAAGTAGCTAACTGCTCTATGGAGAGAGACTGGGAGGGATGTAGCTAACTGCTGTATGGAGAGAGGCAGAAAGACTGGCAGGGGGGCAGGCCTTTTTTGGGTGGCAGAGAGGCTGTGACAGGGTCAGCTTTCTGTTTGGGTGGCAGAGAGACTGGCAGGGAAGCAGCTCTGTTTGGGAGACAGGAGAACACTTTTATGGTGCTGCCACTCCTCTCATATTGATGAGTCAGTGCATGCCCGGAGCCTAGAGAGAGGAGAGTGGTAATGAGAGAAAGAGAGAGGAGAGACACACACCCTTGCATACACACCCCAGACACCAGTGTTTATGTAATGCTAGAGTTAAGCAATAAGGCCAGAAGAGGTGTGGTTTGGTATATGATATTAGGTTAAATAAAGAATATGGACAATATACCATGAATAAGGACTATTCCTATGCATGACGCAACCCATAGTATACAGTTTGATACACCACCGCATTCAGCCAATCAGCATTCAGGGCTCGAACCACCTGGTTTATGAAAGCAAATAGTCCTGTTTTGTCAGGAGAGATTGTGTCTTAAATCACATGCAGACGTAAACAGACCTCAGTATTTTGAAAACGGTCTGTCTGTATATTTATGAGGGTCTCCTGTGTTGCCGGTAAGGTGATCTCTTCGGGACATCAGCCCTCAAGTCCAGATCACCTGCTCAACTGTTGTGGACGATAGGTTAGCTGGAAATGGGAGTCAGGTGTAAGAGGAAAGGGAATCTACAGCGTAGCCAATGAAGACAGTATGGTCCTCCCTTCCTGTTCAGTACCCCTGGGATGGTGTGAAGTATAGGGTGTAATATTTGTGGATGAGGGTCACTGGGTGCTTCTGTAGTCATCCATTCAGACCGAAACACTAATGTGTACTTAATACAGTCACAGCCATGTCTGTCTGTCTGTCTGTCTGTCTGTCTGTCTGTCTGTCTGTCTGTCTGTCTGTCTGTCTGTCTGTCTGTCTGTCTGTCTGTCTCACAGCCATGTCTGTCTGTCTGTCTCACAGCCATGTCTGTGTCTGTCTGTCTGTCTGTCTGGAAAAAGTGTCTGCTAAATGGCATATATATATTGTAAAGAATTAGTTACTGATCTATGGTACTATAGTCTCCCTTGAGTCCAAGCGCTGATGATGACAAACTGAAAATGCATGTTCCAATTTGCATCTGCACTTTTATTTAAAGTCCTTGTGAGCCTTTGTTGACCTCCGCTTTGAGGTCGCCATTACTGAATCCTTTCATTGCAAAAAACTTGTTCTTTCGAGTTGGGCTATACAGTACACAGTGTAGGTCACACCTAGCTAGAGCCTGTTGTGCTTGGGGTGTCATAGCCAAATCATAGTAGGTGTTAGGCTTATCAGTGTTTATAAGAGGGATGGTAGTGTGAGTTGCCAATGGCGCCATCTCAGACCAGACATTTTAGTGGCTCCCCTCTTGGCTGCAGAGACAATATTTCGCTGTTTTAAAGCAAAATTCCTGCAATTCTACACATTTTGCCATTGGGTGGAGAGAACATTTAAAGCCAGTTTCCTGCAATTCTAAATGCGATATTCTATGTTTTTTTTAAATTTAACTAGGCAAGTCAGTTAAGAACAAAATTCTTATTTACAATGATGGCCTACCCTGGCCAAACCTTCCCCTAACCCAGACAATATTGGGCCAATTATGCAGCGCCCTGTGGGATTCCCAATCACGGCCGGTTGTGATACAGCCTGGAATCAAACCAGGGTCTGTAGTGACACCTCTAGCACTGAGATGCAGTGTCTTAGACCGCTGTTCCACTTGGGATGCCATCTTTTAAGTGTAACCTTTATTTAACCTTCATTTAACTAGGGAATTCAGTTAAGATCAAATTCTTATTTACAGTGACGGCCTAGGAACAGTGGGTTAACTGACTTGTTCAGAGGCAGAACGACAGACTTTTATCAGCTCAAGGATTTGATCCAGCAACTTTTCAGTTACTGGCCCAACACTCTAACCACTAGGCTACCTGCCGCATCCCAGGATTCCATTGGGATGCCATCGAAATGAATATCGGGGGAACACTGGGCTTCTAGTTCCTTGGGTGTGGTACAGTCATTATGGTTTGACTACAGTCACTCAAGGCTCTGCATCATAACAGTAGATAATCTATGAATTAAGCTGATAGAAACATCTTGATGCACCAGTTCGGTAATCACCTTTTTGCTATTTCAAATGTTAAGGATGGCGATGATATTCATACATTTTTGGGATGGTCTATCTTATTCAGTAACAACGTCATGATCCTGATGTGACATGGAGGAAAGATTAGACCTTATGTCTCGCTTTCCAACTAAAACTGTCTGACTCAGACCTGTGTGAACCAGACGCAGACACATTTCCCAAACAATAACTCCATTCATATCGCCAGAATGTGTTTTGAAGCTCAATATGTGGCCTACACTTCAATCTGTATTGATTGAGTGTGAATTGAACTACCCATCCACCTCACGTACAGAGCCACAGACAGGAAGACACACAGTCACAAAGCCAAAGCAAATAATAGAGAATAACTACTATAAAAGTCTGAAACACAGTAAAAGAACACAAGACTACTGTCTGTCATTACAAATACAAACTAGGCGTAGTTCCCTCAGGGGTGTGGAAGGATCTGGAACTATGGCAGAGATGACATCAAAATATGTTCTGGAACTATGGCAGAGATGACATCATAATATGGTCTGAAACTATGACAGAGATGACATCATAATGGGAAGCCCTCTGGAGAATCATTGCTCATATGAGCAGAATATAGAGGCAGTAGGTACAGTTGAAGTCGGAAGTTAACATACACCTTAGCCAAATACATTTAAATTCCTGACATTTAATCACAGTTTAAAATTCCCTGTCTTAGGTCAGCTGGGATCATCACTTTTTAAGAATGTGAAATGTCAGAATAATTTTAATTTTACCTTTATTTAACCAGGCAAGTCAGTTAAGAACACATTCTTATTTTCAATGACGGACGGGGAACAGTGGGTTAACTGCCTGTTCAGGGGCAGAACGACAGATTTGTACCTTGTCAGCTCGGGGGTTTGAACTCGCAACCTTCCGGTTACTAGTCCAACACTCTAACCACTAGGCTACGCTGCCGCTAATAGTAGAGATAATTATTTATTTCAGCTTTTTTTTCTTTCATCACATTCCCAGTGGGTCAGAAGTTTACATACACTCAATTAGTATTTGGTAGCATTGCCTTTAAATTGTTTAACTTGGGTCAAATGTTTCGGGTAGCCTTCCGCAAGCTTCCCACAATAAGTTGGGTGAATTTTGGCCCATTCCTCCTGACAGAGCTGGTGTACCTGAGTCAGGTTTGTAGGCCTCCTTGATCGTACACGCTTTTTCAGTTCAGCCCACACAGTTTCTATAGGATCGAGGTCCGGGCTTTGTGATGACCACTCCAATACCTTGACTTTGTTGTCCTTAAGCCATTTTGCCACAACTTTGGAAATATTCTTGGGGTCATTGTCCATTTGGAAGAACCATTTCCGACCAAGCTTTAACTTCCTGACCAACGTCTTGAGATGTTGCTTCAATATATCCACATAATTTTCCATCCTCATGGTGCCATCTATTTTGTGAAGTGCACCAGTCCCTACTGCAGCAAAGCACCCTCACAACATGATTCTGCCACCCCTGTGCTTCACGGTTGGGATGATGTTCTTCGGCTTGCAAGCTTCCCCCTTTTTCCTCGAAACATAACGATGGTCATTATGGCCAAACAGTTCTATTTTTGTTTCATCAGACCAGAGGACATTTCTCCAAAAAGTGAGAACTTTGTCCCCATGTGCAGTTGCAAACCGTAGTCTGGCTTTTTTATGGCGGTTTTGGAGCAGTGGCTTCTTCCTTGCTGAGCAGCCTTTCAGGTTATGTCGATATACTGTAGGACTCGATTTACTGTGGATATAGATACTTTTGTACCTGTTTCATCCAGCATCTTCACAAGGTCCTTTGCTGTTGTTCTGGGATTGATTTGCACTTTTCGCACCAGAGTACATTCATCTCTGGGAGACAGAACGCTTCTCCTTCCTGAGCGGTATGATGGCTGCGTGGTCCCATTGTGTTTATACTTGTGTACTATTGTTTGTACAGATGAACGTGGTACCTTCAGGCATTTGGAAATTGCTCCCAAGGATGAACCAGACTTTTGTCTTGGCTGATTTCTTTTGATTTCCCCATGATTTCAAGCAAAGAGGCACTGAGTTTGAAGGTAGGCCTTGAAATAAATCCACAGGTACACCTCCAGTTGACTCATATGATGTCAATTAGCCTATCAGAAGCTTCTAAAGCCACGACATAATTTTCTGGAATTTTCCAAGCTGTTTAAAGGCACAGTCAACTTAGTGTATGTAAACTTCTGCCCCACTGGAATTGTGATACAGTGAATTATAAGTGAAATAATCTGTCTGTAAACAATTGTTGGAAAAACGACTTGTGTCATGCACAAAGTAGATGTCCTAACCGACTTGCCAAACTCATAGTTTGTTAACAAGACATTTGTGGAGTGTTTGAAAAATGAGTTTTAATGTGAACTTCTGACTTCAACTGTATATGAATCAGAGAGGCTGTGGTCCCCCTAACATTTGATGTCAGGCCTTATCTTTCCTCACACCTCGTCCATCATTCATGTCCACTGCTCCAGAGCGACGCTCCTTTGGGTTCGAGAGTGGGAAACATCACCCTTCTACAGATGATCTCCTTGGAAAATATCCCTGATAATATTTTTCTTCATACACCTCAAAGCTCATCTTCATACTGTCGCTGTTCTCTTCTCCCTTAATGCAATATTCATTTAGACACTCATCCATGTAATATATTGATGTTTTTTCCCCTTTATTTCATCATGGGGGTTTGAAGGTGAGGCGCGCTAGGCTACATGCTAGGCTACATGCTAGGCTACACGCTAGGCTACATGCTAGGCTACATGATGGAGTGGCTACAGAGGTGCATGTTAATGGGATACAGGAGAAGTTGTACTCTAGCTTGTATTTTCCCCTTGTGGTGGTAGTATTGCTCAAAATGTTTAAGGTTGTGAGAAAACTACGGGCGATATAGGAGTGTTATGCCCCTTGACATAAACACATAGACGCTACATAGACGTTACATACACGTTAGATAGCTGTTATGTAGATGTTATGTAGACATAATATTGATGTTACATATACGTTATATAGAAGTTATATAGACGTTAAATAGACTTTATATAGACGTGACATAGACGTGACATATATATGTTATATAGACGTTATATCTTCGACATGGCTCTGAGAAAAAAAAGGACAACCTTTTCAGCTTTTTCTTTACAATCATAAAGTGAATAGCAGTGTAAAGAAATATCCCATTTAATTATCTGCTTTCTGAGAACTGCACCCCAACCTCAACTGTAGCCTTCGTTTTTTCACTCGTGTGATTAACAGGAATGCTTCACGTCCTGTTACTCTGCATCGACTTGATGTGTTGGAGACAATGGGGGTAGATGTCTTCTGGTGGCGTAACGACATGCGACTTCACTCAGAAGGGAAATGTCTGAGGCTGTGGTTTATACTCAGCTGTAACGGCTCAGCTTCTATCTGACTGGTTGGAAAATCGTAGCTTTATTGTTGTTAGGTAGGCTAGTGTCTGATCTTTGGTCAGAAATGCTTAGCGATGACACAGTTCGCCGAAGAGTTTTTTTGGTGCAGATCCTTCACTCTGAAATGCTTAGCAATGACACAGTTCGCCGAAGATTTTTCTTGGTACAGATCCTCCACTCTGAAATGCTTGTAGCGGTGCCAGATATTGTACAAGAAGATTCTCTACAGAGAGGTTACACAGATTCTCTCAAAGGATCTTGTGATTTTGTGCTTGCTGTCACTTGGCACGGTCCTCATAGCCTTCTGGACGTTGGCCAGAGAGCAGCAACTGGCAATCATATAAAGCTCGTAACCATTAAAATCATCAAGTAGGACAGAGGAAAGGAAATGTGCAGACCTGCCTTAAGGACCCCTTAACTGTCTGAAAGACCTTCACAGGACAGTTCAAAAGCATCACTAGGCCAGAGTACATTTGCTAGCCTGTAAACCTATATGTGAGACAGTGAGCTTCCCGGCAAAACTCTAATACTGTGATTTGAGGGAAGCCCGTACACACACACATGCAAACAGCACACACCACACACACGCACGCACGCACGCACACACAAACACGCACGCACGCACGCACACACACACACACACACACACACACACACACACACACACACACACACACACACAAAGGAAAAAGATGGTGCACAAGCAGAAGGGATTAAATCACACTGCAAACCCTGTTAAGATGAGGGTTGAGCAATGTGCCTGCTTGCCTGCGTCTTTCCTGTTGCTAAATGCTGTATATTTTTAGGAATAGTGCCTAGCCTTGGGTGTTGTTTGATCCGTTGGATTTTTGACTCACGGCTGAGAGAGGAATGACTGTATGCCTCCTTACTGACAGACAAGGAGAGGTCTAACTGGGTGGAACTGAGAGGGATTGTGACACAGTCTGCAGTTAGCTAGACTATGTCACAGTTAGATATTCATAACGTGAGATATGTGTTTACAGGTGTTTCCAATAGTTTGACAGGAAGAGATATGTGTCTGATATGCTCATTGAATTTGATTGCATGTTTAAAGCGATGCAGCAACAGGACAACAGTGACCATGATGTAAACAAGGATGTTGTAAAACAACAGGAAGTTTGTCTGCTTTATTTTACTACTCAATAACTTTTACACACTTCCACTCTCTGCCTCTCTCTCCCAGTCCTCCTCTATCTCCCAGTCCTCCTCTCTCACCCAGTTGCCTCTCACTACCAGTCCTCCTCTCTCGCCCAGTCCTCCTCTATCTCCCAGTCCTCCTCTATCTCCCAGTCCTCCTCTCTCACCCAGTTGCCTCTCTCTACCAGTCTCCTCTCTCTCCCAGTCCTCCTCTCTCTGCCAGTCCTCCTCTCTCTCCCAGTCCTCCTCTCTCTCCCAGTCCTCCTCTCTCTCCCAGTCCTCCTCTTTCTCCCAGTCCTCCTCTCTCTCCCAGTCCTGCTCTCTCTCCCAGTCCCCATCTCTCTCCCAGTCCTCCTCTATCTACCAGTCCTCCTCTATCTCCCAGTCCTCCTCTCTCACCCAGTTGCCTTTCTCTACCAGTCCTCCTCTCTCCCAGTTGCCTCTCTCTACCGCAGTCCTCCTCTCTCTCCCAGTCCTCCTCTATCTCCCAGTCCTCCTCTCTCTCCCAGTCCTCCTCTCTCTCCCAGTCTTCCTCTCTCTCCCAGTCCTCCTCTTTCTCCCAGTCCTCCTCTCTCTCCCAGTCCTGCTCTCTCTCCCAGTCCCCATCTCTCTCCCAGTCCTCCTCTCTCTCCCAGTCCTCCTCTCTCTCCCAGTCCTCCTCTTTCTCCCAGTCCTCCTCTCTCTCCCAGTCCTGCTCTCTCTCCCAGTCCCCATCTCTCTCCCAGTCCTCCTCTATCTACCAGTCCTCCTCTATCTCCCAGTCCTCCTCTCTCACCCAGTTGCCTTTCTCTACCTGTCCTCCTCTCTCCCAGTCGCCTCTCTCTACCGCAGTCCTCCTCTCTCTCCCAGTCCTCCTCTATCTCCCAGTCCTCCTCTCTCTCCCAGTCCTCCTCTCTCTCCCAGTCTTCCTCTCTCTCCCAGTCCTCCTCTTTCTCCCAGTCCTCCTCTCTCTCCCAGTCCTGCTCTCTCTCCCAGTCCCCATCTCTCTCCCAGTCCTCCTCTCTCTCCCAGTCCTCCTCTCTCTCCCAGTCTTCCTCTCTCTCCCAGTCCTCCTCTTTCTCCCAGTCCTCCTCTCTCTCCCAGTCCTGCTCTCTCTCCCAGTCCCCATCTCTCTCCCAGTCCTCCTCTATCTACCAGTCCTCCTCTATCTCCCAGTCCTCCTCTCTCACCCAGTTGCCTTTCTCTACCAGTCCTCCTCTCTCCCAGTCGCCTCTCTCTACCGCAGTCCTCCTCTCTCTCCCAGTCCTCCTCTATCTACCAGTCCTCCTCTATTCTATCTCCCAGTCCTCCTCTCTCACCCAGTTGCCTTTCTCTACCAGTCCTCCTCTCTCCCAGTCGTCTCTCTCTACCGCAGTCCTCCTTTCTCTCCCAGTCCTCCTTTCTCTCCCAATCTTCCTCTATCTCTCCCAGCCCTCCTCTACTTCTCACAGTCTTCCTCTATCTCCCAGTCCTCCTCTCTCTCCCAGTCCTCCTCTCTCTCCCAGTCCTCCTCTATCTCCCAGTCCTCCTCTCTCTCCCAGTCCTCCTCTATCTCCCAGTCCTCCTCTCTCTCCCAGTCCTCCTCTATCTCCCAGTCCTCCTCTCTCTCCCAGTCCTCCTCTCTCTCCCAGTCCTACTCTATCTCCCAGTCCTCCTCTCTCTCCCAGTCCTACTCTATCTCCCAGTCCTCCTTTCTCTCCCAGTCCTCCTCTCTCTCCCAGTCCTCCTCTATCTCACAGTCCTCCTCTCTTTCCCAGTATTCCTCTCTCTCACAGTCCTCCTATCACTCCCAGTCCTCCTCTCACTCCCAGTCTTCCTCTATCTCACAGTCCTCCTCTCTCCCAGTCCTCCTCTCTTTCCCAGTCATCCTCTCTCACCCAGTTGCCTCTCCCTCCCAGTCCTCCTCTCTTTCCTAGTCCTCCTCTCTCACCCAGTTGCCTCTCCCTCCCAGTCCTCCTCTCCCTCCCAGTTGCCTCTCTCTACCCCAGTCCTCCTCTCTCTCCCAGTCTTCCTCCATCTCTCCCAGTCTTCCTCCTCTCTCCCAGTCTTCCTCTCTCTCCCAGTCCTCCTCTCTCTCCCAGTCCTCCACTCTATCCCAGTCCCCCTCTCTTTTCCTGCCCTCCTCTCTCTCCCAGTCATCTCTCAGTTAAATTCAATTTAAGGGCTTTATTGTCATGGGAAACATATGTTAACATTGCCAAAGCAAGTGAAGTAGATAATAAACAGAAGTGAAATAAACTATAAAAATGTACAGTAAACATTACACTCACAAAAGTTCAAAAATAATAAAGACATTTCAAATGTCATATTATGTGCAAATAGTTAAAGTACAAAAGGGAAAATAAATATTGCATTTAAAATGGTGTTTATTCTTCACTGTTTGCTCTTTTCTTGTGGCAACAGGTCACAAATATTGCTGCTGTGATGGCACATTGTGGTACTTCACCCAATAGATATGAGAGTTTATCAAAGTTAGGTTCGTTTTGGAATTCTTCGTGGATCTGATGGAAATATGTGTCTCTGATATGGTCATACATTGGGCAGGAAGTTAGGAAGTGCAGCTCAGTTTCCACCTCATTTTGTGGGCAGTGTGCACATAGCCTGTCTTCTCAGTGGCCTCACTGAGTCTGTACATAGTCAAAACTTTCCTTAATTTTGGGTCAGGTATTTTGCGACTGTGTGATCTCTGTTTAGGGGAAAGGGGGATACCTAGTCAGTTGTACAACTGAATGCATCCAACTGAAATGTGTCTTCCTCATTTAACCCAACCCCTCTGAATCAGAGAGGTGCAGGGGGCTGCCTTATATCCACATCCACAGCACCCAGGGAACAGTGGGTTAACTGCCTTGCTCAGTGGCAGAACATCAGATTTTTACCTTGTCAGCTCGGGGATTCGATCCAGCCACCTTTTGGTTACAGGCCCAACGCGCTAACCACTAGGCTACCTAGTATTCCTGTTTGCTTTGTTTTTTTGTTAATTCTTTCCAATGTGTCAAGTAATTATCTTTTTGTTTTCTCATGATTTGGTTAGGTCTAATTGTGCTCCCAGTCCTCTCTCTCCCAGTCCTCCTCTACCTCTGCAAGCCATCCTCTCTTTCCCAGCTCTCTCTCTCCCAGCCCTCATCTCAATTCAATTCATAGGGGCTTTATTGGCATAGGAAATGTATTTACATTTCCAAAGCAGGTAAAACAAACTTAAACAATACCAACAAAGACAACAACAACCAGACATTAACAGTAAACATTACACACACACAGTTTCAGTCTCTCTCTCTGTCCTCGGCCTGTTATCTGCAGTGTTTCCCCGTAGCGCGTGACCCCTGTCCCCAACTGACAGCTTGGACCCTGTGATCACAGGAAGTGTAGAGGAAGCAGTTGTTCTCTGTTGTTCCAGCGAGCGCTGATTGAGTGCAAAGAGGGCAAGTCGGGGGGAGGGGAGGATGATAAAGAGAGAAGCAGAGAGAGAGGGGGGGGGGGGAGTGTCATCGTGTGATGGGTTATTTTCAGTTCACTCTTCTTACAGGTGGAAGAAAGTATTGAAGGTATTTGGACTGATCTTTACCACTAGACATCCCTTTAGTCAGACTTATCTGGGTTCAACCTGCATGTTGGGGAACACTGGAGTCCCATAGACAACCACTGTCCTAGACATCCCTTTAGTCAGACTTATCTGGGTTCAACCTGTTGGGGAACACTGGAGTCCCATAGACAACCACTGTCCTAGACATCCCTTTAGTCAGACTTATCTGGGTTCAACCTGCATGTTGGGGAACACTGGAGTCCCATAGACAATCACTGTCCTAGACATCCCTTTAGTCAGACTTATCTGGGTTCAACCTGCATGTTGGGGAACACTGGAGTCCCATAGACAACCACTGTCCTAGACATCCCTTTAGTCAGACTTATCTGGGTTCAACCTGTTGGGGAACACTGGAGTCCCATAGACAACCACTGTCCTAGACATCCCTTTAGTCAGACTTATCTGGGTTCAACCTGTTGGGGAACACTGGAGTCCCATAGACAACCACTGTCCTAGACATCCCTTTAGTCAGACTTATCTGGGTTCAACCTGTTGGGGAACACTGGAGTCCCATAGACAACCACTGTCCTAGACATCCCTTTAGTCAGACTTATCTGGGTTCAACCTGTTGGGGAACACTGGAGTCCCATAGACAACCACTGTCCTAGACATCCCTTTAGTCAGACTTATCTGGGTTCAACCTGCATGTTGGGGAACACTGGAGTCCCATAGACAACCACTGTCCTAGACATCCCTTTAGTCAGACTTATCTGGGTTCAACCTGTTGGGGAACACTGGAGTCCCATAGACAACCACTGTCCTAGACATCCCTTTAGTCAGACTTATCTGGGTTCAACCTGTTGTTGGGAACACTGGAGTCCCATGTCCTAGACATCCCTTTAGTCAGACTTATCTGGGTTCACCTGTTGGGGAACCTGGAGACATGTCCCTCCCTTTAGTCAGACTTATCTGGGTTCAACCTGTTGGGGAACACTGGAGTCCCATAGACAACCACTGTCCTAGACATCCCTTTAGTCAGACTTATCTGGGTTCAACCTGCATGTTGGGGAACACTGGAGTCCCATAGACAACCACTGTCCTAGACATCCCTTTAGTCAGACTTATCTGGGTTCAACCTGTTGGGGAACACTGGAGTCCCATAGACAACCTGTCCAGCATGATGTCCGGCTTATGGATGAACTTAATGACATGGAAAAAGGATGAAGAGAATCACACATATGTTGGGCGAACAGGATACAGTAAACTGTCGGCTCGTTTACCTCGGCGACCTACTAGGAGAATTTGGGCAGCGCTGTTTTGAACCATAACTTGTCAGGTAACTCTATTTATGAAATGACTTCATCAAGAACACTTTCATCACCAAGGCTGTACATCCTAGTTTTGGCTGATAAAGCATTTACATGCAAACAGCTGTCGTTTTAGTTCAACACAATGAAAAGTGACAATGAAAGTGACAATGGAATGTGGAGCAGTGTTTGACACAGTGTTTGACATTGTCTGACTGATATTGTGACAGCAAATCTAAATTGAATTGTCATCAGACCACAATTGTGTTGCATCTTTAAATGGCGTCAAAGCCTCGCAACAGTAGTACATTTCTGTCATCGTTTTCAGAGGAGGGAGAGAGGAGCTGTAATCTTTGCCTGTGTGCTGCCATGGGACCCTTTGATGTGGCAGAACTGTCCTCATGAATAAACATGACCCATCAGTGTTATTTCACTTTTGTTTAGTACCTATTTCACTTATGTTTCCCAATAAAGCCCTTTCAATTGAATTGAATTGAGAGAGAGAGAGAGAGAGAGGGAGAGAGAGAGAGGGGAGAGAGGGAGGGAGAGACACAGAGAGGGAGAGAGAGAGAGACAGAGAGAGAGAGAGAGGGAGAGAGAGAGAGAGAGAGAGGGATAGAGAGACACAGAGAGAGAGAGAGAGAGGGATAGAGAGAGCGAGAGAGACACAGAGAGAGAGAGAGAGAGAGAGAGAGGAGAGAGAGAGAGAGACAGAGAGAGAGAGAGAGAGAGAGAAGAAGAGATAGTCTCTCTCTCTCTCTCTCTCTCTCTCTCTCTCTCTCTGTCTCTCTCTGTCTCTCTCTCTCTCTCTCTCTCTCTGTCTCTCTCTCTCTCTCTCGCTCTTGCTCTCGCTCTCTCTCTCGTTCTCTCTCTCTCTCTCTCTCTCTGTCTCTGTCTCTCTCTCTCTGTGTCTCTCTCTCTCTCTATCCCTCCCTCTCTCTCTCAATTCAATTCAATTCAAGGGCTTTATTCTCTCTCTCCCTCCCTCTCTCTCTCTCCCTCTCTCTCTTCCTTTCTCTGTCTCTCTGTCTCTCTGTCTCTGTCTCTGTCTCTCTCTCCCTCTGTCTCTCTGTCTGTCTCTCTCTCTCTCTCTCTTTCTCAGTTGTACAGTTGAAGTGGGAAGTTTACATACACTTAGGTTGGAGTCATTAAAACTCGTTTATCAACCACTCCACAAATTTCTTGTTAACAAACTATACTTTTGGCAAGTCGGTGAGGACATCTACTTCGTGCATGACACAAGTAATTTTCCCAACAATTGTTTACAGACAGATTATTTCACTTATAATTCACTGTATCACAATTCCAGTGGGGCAGAAGTTTACATACACTAAGTTGACTGTGCCTTTAAACAGCTTGGAAAATTCCAGAAAATTATGTCATGGCTTTAGAAGCTTCTGATAGGCTAATTGACATAATTTGAGTCAATTGGAGGTGTACCTGTGGATGCATTTCAAGGCCTACCTTTTTGCTTTTTCATGGGAAAATCAAAAGAAATCAGCCAAGACCTCAGAAAAATAATTGTAGACCTCCACAGGTCTGGTTCGTCCTTGAGAGCAATTTCCAAATGCCTGAATGTACCACGTTCATCTGTACAAACAATAGTACGTAAGTATAAACACCATGGGACCACGCAGCCGTCATATCGCTCAGGAAGGAGAAGCGTTCTGTCTCCTAGAGAGGAACGTACTTTGTTGCGAAAAGTGCAAATCAATCCCAGAACAACAGCAAAGGACCTTGTGAAGATACTGGAGGAAACAGGTGCAAAAGTATCAATATCCTCAGTAAAACGAGTCCTATTTCGACACCTGAGTGAAGAAGCCACTGCTCCAAAACCGCCATAAGAAAAGCCAGACTATGGTTTGCAACTGCACATGAGGACAATTATCGTAGTTTTTGGAAAAATGTCCTCTGGTCTGATGAAACAAAAATAGAACTGTTTGGCCATAATGACTATCGTTATGTTTGGAGGAAAAAGGGGGAGGCTTGCAAGCCGAAGAACACCATCCCAACTGTGAAGGACGGGGGTGGCAGCATCATGTTTTGAGGGTGCTTTGCTGCAGGAGGGATTGGTGCACTTCACAAAATAGATGGCACCATGAGGCAGGAAAATTATGTGGATATATTGAAGCAACATCACAAGACATCAGTCAGGAAGCTCTCTCTCTCTCTTTCGCTCCTCTCTCGCTCTCTCTATCTCTCTCTCTCTCTCTCTCTCTCTCTCTCTCCTCTCTCTTGCTCTCTCTCTCTCCTCTCTCTCTCTCTCGCTCCTCTCTCTCTCTCTCTCTCTCTCTCTCTCTCTCTCTCTCTCTCTCTCTTTCTCAGCAAGCTGCTGGATATTTTTTTCACTCCCTCTCTTAATATCAAGAACAGGAAGGCTGAAAACTCTTAACTGTCCTCCCCTGCTGTCTTGCAACAATTAGAATCTTTCACCACTAAAGATGGACCGGGCTGCATGAGAAAGAGATGTAATTTTATTGATTTAAAATTAGGTTTGAAAGTTGCGTTGATTTCAACATCTACAGTTTGACATAATTCCCTGCATCAAATCAAATTGTATTTGTCACATGCGCCGAATACAACAGGTACCTTACAGTGAAATGCTTACTTACACAGCCCTTAACCAACGATGCAGTAAAAAATATATTTTTTGACTAAGAATAAGTAATAAAAAGTAACAAGTAATTAAAGAGCAGCAGTAAAATTACAATAGCGAGACTATATACAGGGGTCAACCGGTACAGAGGCCTGCTATAAGTTAGAAGTATCTTTTAAAGTCTGGGTAGTTATTTAACTGTCTCTTTATGGTGTTTTCCAGAGCAGAGGTTGACTCAGGCCTGTTAGCAGTCAGTATTGCTAATGGAAATGGCTACGTATGACAGGGCACAGATCAGCTTGAATGGCTGAGGTAAGGTTGTGGTGCTGGCATTCTGTGGTGAAAGAAATGGCTTCAACCAGCCAACAAGCCAACCCAGTGGAGTACAGCATTTCCCCACATACAACCCTGTGAAATACGCCTGGATTCTAACACAGTTCACAGCCTGAGATGAAACAACTATTAAAGCCCTTTTTCTTTAACTAGGTAAGTTGACTGAGAACACATTCTCATTTACAGCAACAACCTGGGGGAATAGTTACAGGGGAGAGGAGGGGGGATGAATGAGACAATTGGAATCTGGGTATGATTAGGTGGCCATGATGGTATGATGGCCAGATTGGGAATTTAGCCAGGACACCAGGGGTTAACACCCCTACTCTTACGATAAGCACCATAGGATCTTTAGTGACCACAGAGAGTCAGGACACCTGTTTAACATCCCAAAGACAGCACCCTACACAGGGCAATGTCCCCAATCACTGCCCTGGGGTATTGGGATATTTATTTTTAGACCAGAGGAAAGGCTGCCTCCTATTGGACCTCCAACACCACTTCCAGTAGCATCTGGTCTCCCATCCAGAGACTGACCAGGACCAAACCTACTTAGCTTCTGAAGCAAGCCAGCAGTGGGATGCAGGGTGGTATGCTGCTGGCTAAGTCCTGACCTAAAATGGTGTGTGTGTGTGTGTGTGTGTTGCCTCTCCAATAATTTGTATCACTTGATGATGTGAATTCTTTCATTCTTTGTTTGATCTCTCAAGTTTTGGCCAGGACTTGAATAGAACACATTTCAAGACAATCCTACAGTATATCGGTTAATGATACAGCAGGGACAATTATGCTTATCCGTGTATATCTGCACTAGGAAAGAAAGAGTTACAGTCATTTAGAATGAAAGTGTGCAGAGTACTTATCTTGTTATAGTAAGTCATTGTTTTGTATGTGCAAGCTTGTTTTAGCCATCTGTGGAATTCATGTGACACAAGGCAGCACAAGAAAAGCTTCCACATGCTTCGGTTTGGCTGTCGCCTCGCCAGACTTGGCTATGTGAACTGAATGCGTGTGCTCACATACTCCCTGAAAAGACCTTACATTTACATTACATTTAAGTCATTTAGCAGACGCTCTTATCCAGAGCGACTTACAAATTGGTGCGTTCACGTAGAAAAACGAGAAAAAAGTTGCAATTGTACTTTTTGTCCATCTTGAGACGCCGTAGCCAGTATACACTTCCTCAAAATAGTTAGAATAATCTAACTCAAGAAATCTGTCGTTCATTTTGATGTTCTTGCCGAGGAGATCTTAGTCGCGCTATTTGACATCTAACTGAGCTGTTTGGGGCAGTATTTCTCAGGTGAAAAAATGTGCATGAAAGCGAGTCATCTCTCGTTGAGTGACAACAAACACTTGATTGAAGAATCCCCACTGTTGACCAATGATCGACGAGGGGCTAGACTTCGGCTATCAAAATTCGGCTTCCCTCTAGACAATATGTGGCGTGCACAAAACAGGCGAAAAAAGCCTTGCCGAAGACAAACAAAAACAGACAAAAATGTCGTAATAATATACGCACAAACTGTTCCAAACGGCTTCGGATTGGGAAGCCTGCGGCCGCCTTAAGTGTGTGTTTCTCATAAGGCAGGGTGAGTCTTCACCGAGACTCTGCCGTTTGACATGTATTTCTTATGATAATTCATTGCGCACACTCAATCTTGCATATGTGTTTTCCATAGACCCTCCTCGCGGTCGTAACATTACTCCTGTGACAGTAATGTGATTTATTCCTAATGTTGCAAATGAGATTAAACGGCAAAAGAAAGACAGATTTGGGGTCTGGCGGCTGGGCCTCTTCTAACACAAAGCCCGTGGCAGCAGTGACATCATAAACGATGATGTCAAAAAGAAAGGAGAGAAAAAGCGCTGCTAAAAAGGAGTAAAAGAAGGAGAAAGGTGGGACTGGCAGAGCTCTCTTAGACGTGACAACACACACACGGTATTCACACAGACCGTAGCGGGGGCCTGTCTCCACAGTGCTGCCTGCTGAATATACTGCTACTGAGAGACGAGAAGAAACACCGACAGACTAACACCAGTCAGGCAGTTTGTCAGCCAGCCAAGAGAGATTGTGTCATATAGTCTCGTTTTTGCTCCCTTATTGAAATAGCAGGCCGCGGAGCTAGACTGAGTAGAAGCAAAAGCTTTGGGTCTGTCTGTCTGTCTGTCTGTCTGTCAATATGGCTCTTCTGAGAGCTTTTCTGTTTGGTTCCCACTCCCTTCCCAGGGCTTATGAGCCTCTGAGTTATTTAATTAGGGATGTGTTCATGTTCATATTTTGGCAGCCGGGCTCCCACCGGAGACAGAAACCAATCAGGATAGGTATTTTATTTCTTTATCACAGATTTAAGAAGCTGTAAATAACAGGGAAGTGAAATGGGCCCCTTTGATTGGTTGGTTGGTTGGTTGGTGGAGTGGAGAAGAGGCCCCTTGGGGGGGGCTGTGTTTGTCTGTGTATGTGTGTTTGTCTGTGTGTGTGTGTGTGTTTGTTTGTCCCTACGGTGCATTTCTAAATACATGGTTAAATGATGAAAGGGGTCATGTAGTTTTAATAAACATTCCTCCTTTCCCTTCCTCCAGCACAGCCTGGGTTTGTCCCTGGGCCCGAGAGGATCTACACGGGGACTGTGAGGAGGGTCTGGGGGGTCCTCCAGCTGTGTATATGACCCCTGGTCATGTTTGGACCCCTCTGGATGACGCAGTAGTTCTGACTGAGACATGGTCAAAACCTGTAGTGAATAGAAACAAGGATTATGGGAATGGATACAGTAGGACTAGGTCTGTTTGAGACTGAATGGATACAGTAGGACTAGGTCTGTTTGAGACTGAATGGATACAGTAGGACTAGGTCTGTTTGAGACTGTCTGAATGGATACAGTAGGACTAGGTCTGTTTGAGACTGTCTGAATGGATACAGTAGGACTAGGTCTGTTTGAGACTGAATGGATACAGTAGGACTAGGTCTGTTTGAGACTGAATGGATACAGTAGGACTAGGTCTGTTTGAGACTGTCTGAATGGATACAGTAGGACAAGGTCTGTTTGAGACTGTCTGAATGGATACAGTAGGACTAGGTCTGTTTGAGACTGTCTGAATGGATACAGTAGGACTAGGTCTGTTTGAGACTGTCTGAATGGATACAGTAGGACTAGGTCTGTTTGAGACTGTCTGAATGGATACAGTAGGACTAGGTCTGTTTGAGACTGAATGGATACAGTAGGACGAGGTCTGTTTGAGACTGAATGGATACAGTAGGACTAGGTCTGTTTGAGACTGAATGGATACAGTAGGACTAGGTATGTTTGAGACTGAATGGATACAGTAGGACTAGGTCTGTTTGAGACTGAATGGATACAGTAGGACTAGGTATGTTTGAGTCTGTCTGAATGAATACAGTAGGACTAGGTCTGTTTGAGACTGTCTGAATGGATACAGTAGGACTAGGTCTGTTTGAGACTGTCTGAATGGATACAGTAGGACTAGGTCTGTTTGAGACTGAATGGATACAGTAGGACTAGGTCTGTTTGAGACTGAATGGATACAGTGGGACTAGGTCTGTTTGAGACTGTCTGAATGGATACAGTAGGACTAGGTCTGTTTGAGACTGAATTGATACAGTAGGACTAGGTCTGTTTGAGACTGTCTGAATGGATACAGTAGGACTAGGTCTGTTTGAGACTGAATGGATACAGTAGGACTAGGTCTGTTTGAGACTGAATGGATACAGTGGGACTAGGTCTGTTTGAGACTGTCTGAATGGATACAGTAGGACTAGGTCTGTTTGAGACTGAATTGATACAGTAGGACTAGGTCTGCAGCTTGATGTACAAGTACACCCCCTAAATGTTGACTGTAGAGGTGTTTGTCCTTGACGAGAACTGTTGTTCTGTACCTCTGTAGAATCAGACCTCCACTAGTGACAGTGTGCACTTTCAGAGTTGTTAAGTTATCCGTCATTGCTCAGATTGTGTTCTGATTGAGTATCATACTTTTGTCATTGAAGGCCAGATCATGCGTCACAAGAAATGTTTACACGGCATAAGTTGACTTCCATACACCATACTACACCAGACTTCTGTGGTGCATGACAATGGATGCTAATGAATTGTAAAGGAATGAACATTGTTTTTCCTGTGCTGCTGTTGTATTCGTAATGAAAGTATGTAGTTTGTTAAAGGATAATGAATGATCTGTTCCCTGTTGTGTCTCACGGCCTACTCCTGATCACACCTTACAATGCAATGATGCAGGAATCATCAATCAAGTGACATGTAAGGGTACAGACTAGTCTTGGGCAGTATACCATATATGCCATATGCCTGGGTATTCAGACAGGAAGCAAACCAAAAGGGGAGCAAAGGATAGTTTAAAAAAAATAGAAATCAAATAGGGAGCCAACTAAAGGTGTTAACCCTGCACTTCTCTCAAGACAACTGGAACACTGGGCCAGCCACTCTTACTATCACCTGGGCCAGCCACTCTTACTATCACCTGGGCCAGCACAGGTGAAACACATTCCCACGAACAAGATGGCAACCAGCACAGGTGTAACACGTACTGACTAACGAGGTGACACCTATCGGTGCACCCCACTTGCTAATGTGCTAATGCCCAACATCGAAATATAAATGGAAAAAACAAAGCCGCACTGCTTCTTGACACAATGCCCACTTAACCTGGAAGCCAACCAATGTGTCAGGGGAAACACCATACAACTGGTGACCATGTCAGCGTGCAATGCGCCCAGCCCGCCACAGGAGTCGCTAGAGCGCAATGGGACAAGGAACTCCCGGCCGGCCAAACCCTCCCCTAACCCGGACGACGCATGGCCAATTGTGTACCGCCTCATGGGTCTCCCGGTCACGGCCGGCTGCAACACAGCCTGGGATCGAACCCGGGTCTGTAGTGACGCAGTGCCTTAGACCGCTGCGCCACTCGGGAGGCTGTTGATATACAGTGGGGCAAAAAATTATTTTGTCAGCCACCAATTGTGCAAGTTCTCCCACTTAAAAAGATGAGAGAGGCCTGTAATTTTCATCATAGGTACACTTCAACTACGACAGACAAAATGAGAAGACAAAAAATCCAGAAAATCACATTGTAGGATTTTTAATGAATTTATTGGCAAATTATGGTGGAAAATAAGTATTTGGTCACCTACAAACAAGCAAGATTTCTGGCTCTCACATTTTATTATACAATTCAATTTTACCATACAATTCAGTTTTACCATGTAATTCAGTTGTACCATGTAATTCAGTTTTACCATGTAATTCAGTTGTACCATGTAATTCAGTTTTACCATGTAATTCAGTTGTACCATGTAATGCGAAATAAGATGATCTTAAGTGGCTTCTGTGACGATATTGTCATGCAAAATTATCAAATCATATCAAATTGTATTTGTCACATGCGCCGAATACAACAGGTGTAGTAGACCTTACAGTGAAATGCTGAATATAACAGGTGTAGTAGACCTTACAGTGAAATGCTGAATACAACAGGTGTAGTAGACCTTACAGTGAAATGCTGAATACAACAGGTGTAGTAGACCTTACAGTGAAATGCTGAATACAACAGGTGTAGTAGACCTTACAGTGAAATGCTGAATACAACAGGTGTAGTAGACCTTACAGTGAAATGCTGAATACTACAGGTGTAGTAGACCTTACAGTGAAATGCTGAATACTACAGGTGTAGTAGACCTTACAGTGAAATGCTGAATACTACAGGTGTAGTAGACCTTACAGTGAAATGCTGAATACAACAGGTGTAGTAGACCTTACAGTGAAATGCTGAATACAACAGGTGTAGTAGACCTTACAGTGAAATGCTGAATACAACAGGTGTAGTAGACCTTACAGTGAAATGCTGAATACAACAGGTGTAGTAGACCTTACAGTGAAATGCTGAATACTACAGGTGTAGTAGACCTTACAGTGAAATGCTGAATACTACAGGTGTAGTAGACCTTACAGTGAAATGCTGAATACTACAGGTGTAGTAGACCTTACAGTGAAATGCTGAATACAACAGGTGTAGTAGACCTTACAGTGAAATGCTGAATACAACAGGTGTAGTAGACCTTACAGTGAAATGCTGAATACAACAGGTGTAGTAGACCTTACAGTGAAATGCTGAATACAACAGGTGTAGTAGACCTTACAGTGAAATGCTGAATACTACAGGTGTAGTAGACCTTACAGTGAAATGCTGAATACTACAGGTGTAGTAGACCTTACAGTGAAATGCTTACTTACAAGCTCGTAACCAACAATGCTTTAAGAAGTTAAGAAGAAAAAAATGATTAAAAAGGGTTAAGCAAAAATTAGATAAGTAGAAAATAGAAAATAAAAGTAACAAATAATTCAACAGCAGTAGTAAAATAACAAGTGAGGGTATATACAAGTGACTGGAACGAGCTGCAGCAAACACCTGGACACTTTGATCTCCATCTCTTCATTCAAAGTCTCAATCATGGACACTCTTACTGACAGTTGTGGCGGCTGCTTTGTGTGATGTATTGTTGTCTCTACCTTCTTTCCCTTTGTGCTTTTGTCTGTGCCTAATAATGTTTGTACCATGTTTTGTGCTGCTACCATGTTGTGTTGCTGCCATGTTGTGTTGCTACCATGCTGTGTTGTCATGTTGTGTTGCTACCATGTTGTGTTGCTACCATGTTGTGTTGCTACCATGCTGTGTTGTCATGTTGTGTTGCTACCATGCTGTGTTGTCATGTTGTGTTACTACCATCCTGTGTTGTCATGTGTTGCTGCCATGCTATGTTGTTGTCTTTAGGTCTCTCTTTATGTAGTGTTGTGGTCTCTCTTTATGTAGTGATGTGGTGTCTCTCTTGTCGTGATGTGTGTTTTGTCCTATATTTTAATTGAATGTATTTATATTTTGAATCCCAGCCCCCTTCCCCGCAGGAGGCCTTTTACCTTTTGGTAGGTCGTCATTGTAAGTAAGAATTTGTTCTTAACTGACTTGCCTAGTTAAATAAAGGTTAAATAAAATAATATATATACAGGGGGTACCGGACAGGGTCAATGTGCGGGGGCACCGGTTAGTTGATGTATTTGAGGTTATATGTACATGTGGGTAGAGTTTAAGTGACTAAGCATAGATTATAAACAGAGAGTAGCAGCAGTGTAAAAGAGGGGTCTGGGTACAGAGAGTAGTAGCAGTGTAAAAGAGGGGTCTGGGTACAGAGTGTAGTAGCAGTGTAAAAGAGGGGTCTGGGTACAGAGAGTAGTAGCAGTGTAAAAGAGGGGTCTGGGTAGAGTGTAGTAGCAGTGTAAAAGAGGGGTCTGGGTACAGAGTGTAGTAGCAGTGTAAAAGAGGGGTCTGGGTACAGAGAGTAGTAGCAGTGTAAAAGAGGGGTCTGGGTACAGAGTGTAGTAGCAGTGTAAAAGAGGGGTCTGGGTACAGAGTGTAGTAGCAGTGTAAAAGAGGGGTCTGGGTACAGAGTGTAGTAGCAGTGTAAGAGAGGGGTCTGGGTACAGAGTGTAGTAGCAGTGTAAAAGAGGGGTCTGGGTAGCCCTTTGATTAGCTGTTCAGGAGTCTTATGGCTGGGGGGGGGTAGAAGCTGTTAAGAAGCCTTTTGGACCTCGACTTGGCGCTCCGGTACCACTTGCCATGCGGTAGCAGAGAGAACAGTCTATGACTAGGGTGGCTGGAGTCTTTGACAATTTTTAGGGCCTTCCTCTGACACTGCCTAATATAGAGGTCCTGGATGGCAGGCAGCTTGGCCCCAGTGATGTACTGGGCCATACGCACTATCCTCTGTAGTGCTTTGCGGTCGGAGGCTGAGCAGTAGCCGTACGAGGCAGTGATGCAACCAGTCAGGATGCTCTCGATGTTGCAGCTGTAAAACCTTTTGAGGATCTGAGGCCAAATCTTTTCAGTCTCCTGAGGGGGAATAGGCTTTGTCGTGCCCTCTTCACGATTGTCTTAGTGTGTTTGGACCATGATAGTTTGTTGGTGATATGGACAACAAGGAACTTGAAGCTCTCAACCTGCTCCACTACAGCCTTGTCGATGAGAATGGGGGTGTGCTCAGTCCTCCTTTTACTGTAGTGTAATTGAATTACATATCAGGGATAAAAAACGTTTCTCTTTTATGAGTCGGGAGACATTTCATGCTAAATCACACTCCTCTGTTGAGGAACTTGAGCCGTGTATAGAACCACTAAAGCTCTGCTCTCACTGCTTCCTGGTGATATTACAAAAGAGCTAGACACAATGCTTCTGGGTAATGAACAGTGCTTTAGGAGATTATTTTGTCTGAGATGTGATTAAGGATGATATCACATTTTTTGGAGGGTTTACATTGATCCGAAGTTTATTGAAAGTAGAAATCCCGACGATTCTTCTGCTCCGTGTGGGGGTGGGATGACAGGGAGTATTGTGTTACCCTTAGTAGTCTGGTATTCTTCTACTCCGTGTGGGGGTGGGATGACAGGGAGTATTGTGTTACCCTTAGTAGTCTGGTATTCTTCTGCTCCGTGTGGGGGTGGGATGACAGGGACTATTGTGTTACCCTTAGTAGTCTGGTATTCTTCTGCTCCGTGTGGGGGTGGGATGAGAGGGACTATTGTGTTACCCTTAGTAGTCTGGTATTCTTCTGCTCCGTGTGGGGGTGGGATGACAGGGAGTATTGTGTTACCCTTAGTAGTCTGGTATTCTTCTGCTCCGTGTGGGGGTGGGATGACAGGGACTATTGTGTTACCCTTAGTAGTCTGGTATTCTTCTGCTCCGTGTGGGGGTGGGATGACAGGGACTATTGTGTTACCCTTAGTAGTCTGGTATTCTTCTGCTCCGTGTGGGGGTGGGATGACAGGGACTATTGTGTTACCCTTAGTAGTCTGGTATTCTTCTACTTCGTGTGGGGGTGGGATGACAGGGACTATTGTGTTACCCTTAGTAGTCTGGTATTCTTCTGCTCCGTATGGGGGTGGGATGAGAGGGACTATTGTGTTACCCTTAGTAGTCTGGTATTCTTCTGGACACAGATCAGCTGTCATTTTCCTTACTTTAACTATAGTGAAACATTGATTTGTTGTTGAATGACGATTCCATTCTTTGCTTTAAGACATTTTTCCCCGCTCCCTGTTGAAGCCGGGCTGACGTGCGTCAGGGACACTCTCTTTCTTGTGTACTATTTTTTGAGCAAATTTTCAGAGAGGTTAATGATTGCAAGCCATTTCGAGGGGTGTGATTCGATAATTAAGGCCATGAGAAAGCCATTCCAAACTCTGGGACAAATTTACACAATCCCCATAGTTTTCAGGCCAGTTTAATTTCAACTCTTGTAAGTGTTAGTTTTCGGGGTCAAAGTCTTTTGGTAGTGGATTGTAAGCCGTTTATTATAAGTGTGTTTCTGCTCCAGAGAACGAGTACAACATAATGCCTTTTAAACACTAGGCCAATTATTCTGGTTTCATTGTTGATTAATCAAGTCAATTAGTTTATTTTGATGAATAACATGCTTTTGTAGTTGTAAATTCCAGTGGTGGCAGAGTGATGGTAGTCATCCAACAGTGACTTGGTAATGACTGAAACAGGCTAACTGGTGACATGTCTGTGTGATCTGTTGCTTCACATTTTTCCTGCAGCTTTTATGAACACTGGTTTAGTCATTGCCCCTTTACAAACATACTTTGCTTTATTTAATACTCATTTCATTTACAACCTACAAAATGACTCTCCATATGTTTCACTGGAGAAGAAATGAGACTGGCATTATGAGAAATTCTAAGCACCCTGGATGGAGAGAATTGGGGTTTGAGTGAATTTAGACACACACACACACACACACACACACACACACTGAAACAAACTGGAAATTGCTCTCATGCTGACCCCCTCCATCCTACAAATTCATTTCATTCAGGTTGTACCGTAGCAAATCCGACTTAATGGTTTGTTTTATTTCGTCCCCGTTCTCTGCTAGACGTCCACACGGACAGTAAATCAACACTAGGATAACTTTCTGCATTCCTTATATCTTAATATTCCACTTCTTTAGCTGACACGGTACAAGCCTTATCATTAACTATTAGGCACACAGATTTTACTGATCAAAATGCCATCAACAACGTTCAGCAACTGGTGGTTATAGATGGAGGAGTTCTGTTTATGGACCGGAGCTAAATGGCCGCCATTGTTTTAAGTTGTACGAAAAAAAGACCTTTTTTTTTGTTGCTTTGTTGTATTTAGTGGAGGAACTCTTGAAAGTTTTTATGCGCTGATTGTAAGAGCGCGAGAGAGAGAGAGAGAGAGAGAGAGAGAGAGAGAGAGAGAGAGAGAGAGAGAGAGAGAGAAAAAACTAAACTACCACTGTCTCCATCTTATTTGGTACAGACCTCAATTGATGTGGTTCTTGAATAGAGATCCAGTTCACGTAATCATTTTCCCCCAGACATTGCCTGCAGTTACATGGGGAGTCTATTCCTCTATGTTTAATATACCTGTTCCTCTATGTTTAATATACCTATTCCTCTGTTTAATATACCTATTCCTCTATGTTTAATATACCTATTCCTCTATGTTTAATATACCTATTCCTCTGTTTAATATACCTATTCCTCTATGTTTAATATACCTATTCCTCTGTTTAATATACCTATTCCTCTATGTTTAATATACCTATTCCTCTATGTTTAATATACCTATTCCTCTATGTTTAATATACCTATTCCTCTATGTTTAATATACCTATTCCTCTATGTTTAATATACCTATTCCTCTATGTTTAATATACCTATTCCTCTATGTTTAATATACCTATTCCTCTTTTTAATATACCTATTCCTCTATGTTTAATATACCTATTCCTCTATGTTTAATATACCTATTCCTCTATGTTTAATATACCTATTCCTCTGTTTAATATACCTATTCCTCTATGTTTAATATACCTATTCCTCTATGTTTAATATACCTATTCCTCTATGTTTAATATACCTATTCCTCTGTTTAATATACCTATTCCTCTATGTTTAATATACCTATTCCTCTGTTTAATATACCTATTCCTCTGTTTAATATACCTATTCCTCTGTTTAATATACCTATTCCTCTATGTTTAATATACCTATTCCTCTATGTTTAATATACCTATTCCTCTGTTTAATATACCTATTCCTCTATGTTTAATATACCTATTCCTCTATGTTTAATATACCTATTCCTCTGTTTAATATACCTATTCCTCTATGTTTAATATACCCATTCCTCTATGTTTAATATACCTATTCCTCTATGTTTAATATACCCATTCCTCTATGTTTAATATACCTATTCCTCTATGTTTAATATACCTATTCCTCTATGTTTAATATACCTATTCCTCTATGTTTAATATACCTATTCCTCTATGTTTAATATACCTATTCCTCTATGTTTAATATACCTATTCCTCTATGTTTAATATACATATTCCTCTATGTTTAATATACCTATTCCTCTGTTTAATATACCTATTCCTCTATGTTTAATATACCTATTCCTCTATGTTTAATATACCTATTCCTCTATGTTTAATATACCTATTCCTCTGTTTAATATACCTATTCCTCTGTTTAATATACCTATTCCTCTGTTTAATATACCTATTCCTCTATGTTTAATATACCTATTCCTCTATGTTTAATATACCTATTCCTCTATGTTTAATATACCTATTCCTCTATGTTTAATATACCTATTCCTCTATGTTTAATATACCTATTCCTCTATGTTTAATATACCTATTCCTCTATGTTTAATATACCTATTCCTCTGTTTAATATACCTATTCCTCTGTTTAATATACCTATTCCTCTATGTTTAATATACATATTCCTCTATGTTTAATATACCTATTCCTCTATGTTTAATATACCTATTCCTCTATGTTTAATATACCTATTCCTCTATGTTTAATATACCTATTCCTCTATGTTTAATATACCTATTCCTCTATGTTTAATATACCTATTCCTCTTTTTAATATACCTATTCCTCTTTTTAATATACCTATTCCTCTATGTTTAATATACCTATTCCTCTATGTTTAATATACCTATTCCTCTATGTTTAATATACCTATTCCTCTATGTTTAATATACCTATTCCTCTATGTTTAATATACCTATTCCTCTGTTTAATATACCTATTCCTCTATGTTTAATATACCTATTCCTCTATGTTTAATATACCTATTCCTCTATGTTTAATATACCTATTCCTCTATGTTTAATATACCTATTCCTCTGTTTAATATACCTATTCCTCTATGTTTAATATACCTATTCCTCTGTTTAATATACCTATTCCTCTATGTTTAATATACCTATTCCTCTATGTTTAATATACCTATTCCTCTATGTTTAATATACCTATTCCTCTATGTTTAATATACCTATTCCTCTATGTTTAATATACATATTCCTCTATGTTTAATATACCTATTCCTCTGTTTAATATACCTATTCCTCTATGTTTAATATACCTATTCCTCTATGTTTAATATACCTATTCCTCTATGTTTAATATACCTATTCCTCTGTTTAATATACCTATTCCTCTATGTTTAATATACCTATTCCTCTATGTTTAATATACCTATTCCTCCAGGAAGTGTGACACTAAAACATTCTGTCTGTGTGTCTATGCTGCCTGCCTGCAGATATGGTGAGGAAAAAGAACCCCCCTTTGAGAAGCTTCGGCGGTGAGGAAGAAGGAGAAGGTGAGGCTCTGGCCGCGGAGGCCACCGGGCCAGATAGCGAGGACAGTGCCGGGAGCCGGGCCTCAGAGCCCAACGGTGCCGACGGGCTGCTGCTGGCCGAACTAGGTCGGGCCCACGTGCCAGTCCCAGACGAGCAGGAGGACTCCTCTTCCTCCCTGGGCTCCGTCTCAGGCTCCATCAAACGGGACGGAGGAGGGAGGGGCGGCGGAGGAGTGGGAACAGAGGCGACAGTAAACACCGACAGGCCTGTCTTTAATTACCCCAGCCACAAGAAGGGAGGAAATGTAGCGTCCTTCCCCTGCCACGAGGTGACAGACTCAGATCTGCCGGCGCTCCCATCCTGGGCCGGGCCCGACGGGGCTGTGTCTCTGTCTCCTCTCAGATCAGAACCAGATGAGGGGGACGGGAGACAGGCACGCAGCCCGGCGGGGGAGCTGCTGCTGGGGAAGGTCGGGGAGAGAGGAGGGGGAGAAAGGGTGGGTGTCAGGGAGGGGTTGCTGCTGGGTGCCCGAGGGAGGGGTGTCATCGTCCAGGGCGTCACCAGTAACGGGGAGGACAAGGACACCTCCTACAGCCCCACAGGGGGGACTTCAGTCCACCAGGATGGGGTGGAGGGCTCTGGATACCCCTTGTTACGCCCCCTCCACCCACATAGGGGGGCAGGCGAAGGGGCCGGGGACATCACGCCCAGCCCCATGGGGGCCGAGACAGGGGTAGCCCCACCCTGCTCTCCCAAACTGCAGGACTTCAAGTGCAACATCTGTGGGTACGGTTACTATGGGAATGACCCCACGGACCTGGTCAAGCACTATCGGAAGTACCATCTGGGCCTGCACAACCGCACACGGCAGGACGCAGAGCTGGACACTAAGATACTGGCCCTGCACAACATGGTGGGCTTCTCCTCACAGAGCCAACACGCCAAAGACACTACACGGCCCCCGTCCTACACCGCCCTGACCGGGGCGCCACAGGACTCTACAGGGTCACCACGCATGTTACTTAACGGCACCTATGACGTACAGGTAAATATGCTCTGCACCTGAAAAAAAGTTTGTTGGCATTCAACAGTGCGTTGGTTAGTGGGTGTCTGTTTGTCTTTCATAACTACCGAAACTCCAGGTACCAGAACCACGCATCAGTAGTACTGTATAACGGGACAGTTCCTACCCAACTAGATGCCCAGACGTTATATTGCATCAATCAACAGTTGCGTGCCACATCATTGACTGTGTAGTCGATCATCAGATTGCTATATCATATGATGTGGTTAGCTGATCAATCAATCAATCAAATGTATTTATGAAGCCCTTCTTACATCAGCTGATATCTCAAAGTGCTGTACAGAAACCCAGCCTAAAACACCAAACAGCAGGCAATGCAGGTGTAGAAGCACGATATGTTGATGTGTTGTGAATAGCTTTCCAGGTGTTGTAAGATCTGGCATGCATCTGCAATGTAGTCTGCAGGAACTCAACCATTATCTGCATTGAAACCAAGGTCAGCCAGGGTTTGAGACTTGTCTCTTAGTGGGACACTTGTGTCATCAAAGTAACACCCATGGAGAGAGGACTCGTGGGAAGTGTAGTCTTTTTTATCACTGTAATAAATACAGTTGAAGTTGGAAGTTTACATACACCTTAGCCAAGTACATTTAAACTCAGTTTTTCATTCTTGACATTTATTGTTGTCCTTAAGCCATTTTGCCACAACTTTGGAAGTATGCTTGGGGTCGTTGTCCATTTGGAAGACCCATTTGCGACCAAGCTTTAACTTCCTGACTGATGTCTTGAGATGTTGCTTCAACATATCCACATAATTTTCCTTCTCATGATGACATTGCAACTGCCCCGGTCAGGGCGGTGTAGGACGGGGTCCGTGTAGTGTCTTTGGCGTGTTGGCTCTGTGAGGAGAAGCCCACCATGTTGTGCACCAGGCCCTCCTGCAGCAAAGCACCCCCACAACATGATGCTGCCACCCCCATGCTACACGGTTGGGATGGTGTTCTTCGGCTTGCAAGCCTCCCCCTTTTTTCTCCAAACATAACGATGGTCATTATGGCCAAACAGTTGTATTTTTGTTTCATCAGACCAGAGGACATTTCTCCAAAAAGTGAGATCTTTGTCCCCATGTGCAGTTGCAAACCGTAGTCTCGCTTTTTTTATGGCGCTTTTGGAGCAGTGGCTTTTACCTTGCTGAGCGGCCTTTCAGGTTGTTGATATAGGACTCGTTTTACTGAGGATATTGATACTTTTGTACCTGTTTCCTCCAGCATCTTCACAAGGTCCTTTTTCGTACCAAAGTACATTCATCTCTAGGAGACAGAACGCGTCTCCTTCCTGAGCAGTATGAGCAGTATGATGGCTGCGTGGTCCCATGGTGTTTATACTTGCGTACTATTGTTTGTACAGATGAACGTGGTACCTTCAGGTGTTTGGAAATTTCTCCCAAGGATGAGCCAGACTTGTGGAGGTCTACAATTATTTTTCTGAGGTCTTGGCTGATTTCTTTTGATTTTCCCATGATGTCAAGCAAAGAGTTACTGAGTTTGAAGGTAGGCCTTCAAATGCATCCACAGGTACACCTCCAATTGACTCAAATGATATCCATTAGCCTATCAGAAGCTTCTAAAGCCATGACATAATTTTCTGGAATTTTCCAAGCTGTTTAAAGACACAGACAACTTAGTGAATGCAATCTTCTGACCCACTGTAATTGTGATACAGTGAGTTATAAATGAAATAATCTGTCTGTAAACAATTGTTGGAAAAATTACATGTGACATGCACAAAGTAGATGTCCTCACCGACTTGACAAAACTATAGTTTGTTAACAAGAAATTTGTGGAGTGGTTTGAAAAACGAGTTTTAATAGCTCCAACCTAAGTGTATGTAAACTTCCAACTTCAACTGTACATCTCAACCTGAACATTATATGGACTACACGTCCATAAAAACAACTATTTTATGACCCTCCATTTTGTAATAGCACGTTGTGGGCAATCTGAGCTAATGTTTTTTGACCTATAGAATAAATTGCTCTGTTACTCACTGTTTTTAGTGAAGCTTATTTGTGAAATGATGTGTACTTTTTAGCTAATTTAATATTTTAGTATTGACCAGACATGATTTATAAATATGGCTTTAGGTTTTAGGATGGACTATTTAGGATGTAACTATATGAGTTATTAAATTGATGATGCATAACCCTTCAAAATATAGCTACATCCATCCTATTTGTGTTTGATAGTTATTTGCTGTTTTGAAAGCTTTTCTCATCATGTTTGTGTGTGATTTATTTTATTGGCGTACACAGGTTCATTTGTAAAGTGGCACAACCATTTAGCCATTTCCTTGTGTACAGAAATAAAAGTTTATATTGTATTAAGGGAACGCCTGCCAAACATATATTGCACACATGGACCTTACAGTATGTGCACTGTTTTGGAGTCCTAAACATATGATCTAATAACCTCAAAAGAAAAGGGCCCTACGTGACTCAGAGCTATTACCATCCTCTGGTTGAAATGATTTCTTAGCAGTCTTTGTCTCGCTATCCATTTCAATTGGATGTCTCCGGGTTCGAATATTGTCATTATATATATATATATATATATATTTTTTAAAAGTAATACAATCATAAACACTGTTCTGTTTTCATCCCCTAGTGGGAATTTTCCATGCAGTAACATCGAAGGCTGCTCATTTCTCATTACCCAATGAAAAGGGAGAAAAGATTACCCAATGAAAAGGGAAGGGAGAGGTATCCAGTGAAAACATGGAACTGGGTTTATTTTAAACGAGGGGTAATGAACAGATGTCAGAGCCATTTATCTGCACAGCTTTCACGGCGTGCCGTTTCTCCCTCCACTTCAACAATGTCATGTTTACAATTCGAGTGGTGCATTTAACTCTAGTGTTCCTTGTAAATGAGGTGGTGTTTGTCCCGGGGTCTGGGCCTCTTAATGCCATATCATACAGAAGCAGGGCCATTTGGCCTTTTAACCCACCACAGATTGTAATTAGGCTTCCTCTAATGTTGTTTTCCTCCTGTCTCGGACTAAGTGGGCTGATGTGTTGGTATGGCTGTCACCTTATTTCTCTCTCTCTCTAATGGTCACGTCATGTTTGTGTGTGAGTTGGCATGTGTGTGTGTGTGTGTGTGTGTGTGTGTGTGTGTGTGTGTGTGTGTGTGTGTGTGTGTGTGAGAGAGGGGTGTGTGTGTGAGAGAGGGGTGTGTGTGTGTGTGTGTGTGTGTTTGTGTATATATGTGTCTGTGAGAAGAAAATCCCGGGGAATACCTGACCAGACAGACTTTTTGCATATTGCTATTGTTTTGGAATGTGTACCATTCCACACCCAAGTTAACGTTATGGGTGAACGTTTATTTTTAGCCTACTGCACATGTCCACAAAGGTACACTCTGAGAGAGCCTGCGGATATCACTTTATCATTTTTAAATATGATATTATAATCTTGTGATGCTGCTCTGGTCTAATGACACTTTGCAGTCTCTGGTCTCTGGTCGCTGTACCCGCAGTCTCTGGTCTCTGGTCGCTGTACCCGCAGTCTCTGGTCGCTGTACCCGCAGTCTCTGGTCGCTGTACCCGCAGTCTCTGGTCGCTGTACCCGCAGTCTCTGGTCGCTGTACCCGCAGTCTCTGGTCTCTGGTCGCTGTACCCGCAGTCTCTGGTCTCTGGAGACATTGGCAAGGCTCTTTAAGACTTTTCCCCACTGATCTCTGAGTAGATAGTCTCACTGCATTCAGAAGACAGAGAAGAACAGACTTCATGGGACTGTAGTAGTACTTCATAGGACTGTAGTAGTACTTCATAGGACTGTAGTAGTACTTCATAGGACTGTAGTAGTACTTCATAGTACTGTTTCAAGATTGCAACAAACAAAGTACAGTCATTTATGACTATCCCATTAGTAACACAAGCTCCATTTTTTCCCACTTACAATCCCCAAACTGTGTTAAAATACTAAATGTTTTATACATTTATATTTCATTCCATCATAGACATCTTCTGGTATTTCATTGTATTTATTTTATTGCTAATATTTCAGAGGACATTTGGCTTGACTGAGTAGGCCAGTCATATAATACAGGTCTATGTAGCTAATCTCTTCAGGCAGGCTTAGGAGCAACCCGCTCTGTTTCAGTCATTTTATTTTGATTTGTTTTACTTAACCTTCATTTAACTAGGCAAGTCAGTTAAGAACACATTTTGATTTGCCAAAAGGCAAAAGGCCTTCTGTGGGGACGGGGGCTGGGATTAAAAGTCATTTCTCATCTTCTAGAAAATGACACCAGGATCAAGACCTCCCTCTTACACACACTGGATAACCTTCCCATTATAGAACGTCTCTGGCTCCGGGATATTTCACACAGCAACACTTATGTTTACGATTTGAGCCATTTGTTGGAGACTTGGAGGTCAAGGTGCGTAGGTTGTTGAAATTCAGGGAACATGTTCGATTGCAAGGTTGGTTTGGTTTTGTTGCGCTTACCAGACAACAACCTCGACTGCTGGATCCCTGCCAGGCACTCTCGGTGTTCACGCTTGCACAAGCATCGAAAATATTTGGAAATAGAGATTGGATTTGTTGCGTATCATTAGGAAACAGGTGTTTCTTTAGTAGTATTCTGATATAAACCCCTTCGTTCTATCACACTGCTTCTGGTTGGCTGCATTGTCAACTTGATCATCAAAACGATCTCAAGTTTGCCATTTCTCTTCTTTAATAACACGAGGGAATTCATATTTGATAATGTCTAATAGACATTGTTATACAGCACGTCTTACCATATAAAGCAGCTGCTCTTACTCCATGTGTTCTAGTATGATCTTTCAGCTGCTCTTACTCCAGGTGTTCTAGTTTGATCTATCAGCTGCTCTCACCCTAGGTGTTCTAGATTGATCTATCAGCTGATCTTACTCCAGGTGTTCTAGTATGATCTATCAGCTGCTCTTACTCCAGGTGTTCTAGTTTGATCTTTCAGCTGCTCTTACCCTAGGTGTTCTAGATTGATCTATCAGCTGCTCTTACCCCAGGTGTTCTAGTTTTAGATATCAGCTGCTCTTACCCCAGGTGTTCTAGTTTTAGATATCAACTGCTCTTATCCAAGGTGTTCTAGTATGAACTATCAGCTGCTCTTACCCCAGGTGTTCTAGTATGAACTATCAGCTGCTCTTACCCCAGGTGTTCTAGTCTGATCTATCAGCTGCTCTTATCCCAGGTGTTCTAGTTTGATCTATCAGCTGCTCTTACTCCAGGTGTTCTAGTTTGATCTATCAGCTGCTCTTACCCTAGGTGTTCTAGATTGATCTATCAGCTGATCTTACTCCAGGTGTTCTAGTATGATCTATCAGCTGCTCTTACTCCAGGTGTTCTAGTATGATCTATCAGCTGCTCTTACTCCAGGTGTTCTAGTTTGATCTTTCAGCTGCTCTTATCCCAGGTGTTCTAGTCTGATCTATCAGCTGCTCTTACTCCAGGTGTTCTAGTTTGATCTATCAGCTGCTCTCACCCTAGGTGTTCTAGATTGATCTATCAGCTGCTCTTACTCCAGGTGTTCTAGTTTGATCTTTCAGCTGCTCTTACCCTAGGTGTTCTAGATTGATCTATCAGCTGCTCTTACTCCAGGTGTTCTAGTCTGATCTTTCAGCTGCTCTTACTCCAGGTGTTCTAGTTTGATCTTTCAGCTGCTCTTATCCCAGGTGTTCTAGTCTGATCTTTCAGCTGCTCTTACTCCAGGTGTTCTAGTTTGATCTTTCAGCTGCTCTTATCCCAGGTGTTCTAGTCTGATCTATCAGCTGCTCTTACTCCAAGTGTTCTAGTATGATATATCAGCTGCTCTTACCCCAGGTGTTCTAGTATTATCTATCAGCTGCTCTTACTCCAGGTGTTCTAGTATGATCTATCAGCTGCTCTTACTCCAGGTGTTCTAGTTTGATCTTTCAGCTGCTCTTATCCCAGGTGTTCTAGTCTGATCTATCAGCTGCTCTTACTCCAGGTGTTCTAGTTTGATCTATCAGCTGCTCTCACCCTAGGTGTTCTAGATTGATCTATCAGCTGATCTTACTCCAGGTGTTCTAGTATGATCTATCAGCTGCTCTTACTCCAGGTGTTCTAGTATTATCTTTCAGCTGCTCTTATCCCAGGTGTTCTAGTTTTAGATATCAGCTGCTCTTACCCCAGGTGTTCTAGTTTTAGATATCAACTGCTCTTATCCAAGGTGTTCTAGTATGAACTATCAGCTGCTCTTACCCCAGGTGTTCTAGTATGAACTATCAGCTGCTCTTACCCCAGGTGTTCTAGTCTGATCTATCAGCTGCTCTTATCCCAGGTGTTCTAGTTTGATCTATCAGCTGCTCTTACTCCAGGTGTTCTAGTTTGATCTATCAGCTGCTCTCACCCTAGGTGTTCTAGATTGATCTATCAGCTGATCTTACTCCAGGTGTTCTAGTATTATCTTTCAGCTGCTCTTATCCCAGGTGTTCTAGTCTGATCTATCAGCTGCTCTTACTCCAGGTGTTCTAGTATGATCTATCAGCTGCTCTTACCCCAGGTGTTCTAGTCTGATCTATCAGCTGCTCTTACCCCAGGTGTTCTAGTCTGATCTATCAGCTGCTCTTACTCCAGGTGTTCTAGTTTGATCTATCAGCTGCTCTTATCCCAGGTGTTCTAGTCTGATCTATCAGCTGCTCTTATCCCAGGTGTTCTAGTCTGATCTATCAGCTGCTCTTACTCCAGGTGTTCTAGTTTGATCTACCAGCTGCTCTTATCCCAGGTGTTCTAGTCTGATCTATCAGCTGTTCTTACCCCAGGTGTTCTAGTCTGATCTATCAGCTGTTCTTACCCCAGGTGTTCTAGTCTGATCTATCAGCTGCTCTTACTCCAGGTGTTCTAGTTTGATCTATCAGCTGCTCTTACCCCAGGTGTTCTAGTTTGATCTATCAGCTGCTCTTATCCCAGGTGTTCTAGTCTGATCTATCAGCTGTTCTTACCCTAGGTGTTCTAGTTTGATCCCTAACATCTCATTATCTGCTCAATTCAATTCATCCCAAAAAACATTCTAAACGGAGCTATACCTCTCTGTAGATATAGATAATAGATTATTTCGATCATATGCTTTTATCTTCCTTCCTGGTATCATGGCCTTTTCGTGTAGCTTATTGTCTGGGTGGGTGATGTCATTTGTTTCGTTTTTTCAGTGCCTGTGTGACTGACTCACACGTCTCTGTTTATATTCAAATATATAGATATATATACACAAGAAAAAATTGAAAACAATATGATCAGAATTAAAAGACAAATGAAAATTGCGTGAAGGTCTTTATTTTTACAGATTGTTATGAATAACAAATTACAAATAACACAAAGGAAAACATAAGATTAAATAAATCAGGGGAAGAAAGAAAATACATTCAAGTGAAATGCATAATCAACATGAGTTACAGAAGTTTCTTTCCTCATTGTGCTCCAGGTGACGCTGGGAGATACCTTCATCGGCATCGGGAGGAAGACTCCGGACTGTCAGGGAAACACCAAGTACTTCCGCTGCAAGTTCTGTAACTTCACCTACATGGGAAGCTCCTCAGTGGAGCTGGAGCAACACTTCCTGTCTGCCCACCCCAACAAGATGAAATCCCAGCCCCCGCCACTGCCGAACGACGACAAGCCCTCGGAAGGGAAGGGGAACTATGTGACACGGGGTGGTGGCGTGGAGGGGGCGGAACCGGGAAAGTGGGAGAACCGGGTGGCGGTCCGTGCGGAGGACGACTCGGTGGCTGGCTACTCCGTCCCCATCCATGCCACAGACTCGCCGGGCTGGATGGGGGCCGCCGGCGGGGCCACAGACTCGCCGGGCTGGATGGGGTCCGACGGCAGGGCCACAGACTCACCTGGCTGGACGGTGGCCGACGGCGGGGCCACAGACTCACCTGGCTGGACGGGGGCCGACGGCGGCTCCACAGCGGTGGCCTATTACTGGTGTAAGTACTGCAACTTCAGCTGTGAGTCGCCCAGCTCACATCGCCTGCTGGAGCATTATGAGAGGAGACACAGACAACCTGGAGGAGGAAGAGGGGGGCCCAGGGAGGGCAGCCCAGCCAAGAGGGAGCGAAGGAGCAGCAAATCCAGGGACGGAGAGAGAGACCCCCACAGCCGGAGGAAAGACAAGACAGGAACGAGTGGTTCGATGGGCGCAACGGACCCGGAGACGGTGGTGACCAGCTACAACTGCCAGTTCTGTGACTTCCGCTACTCCATGAACCACGGGCCTGAGGTTATTGTGGTGGCGCCTCTGCTCCGCCACTACCAGCAGGCCCACAGCATCCACAAATGCACCATCAAGCACTGCCCGTTCTGCCCGCGTGGCCTCTGCAGCCCTGAGAAGCACCTGGGGGAGATCTCCTTCCCATTTGCTTGCAGGAAGAGCGCATGCTCCCACTGCGTCCTCCTTTTCCTCCAGCTGTCCCCCCAGGGTTGCTCCCCAACTCCCAGGCCCAGCGTCACCCACCTGTGTGACCAGTGTCCCTACGCCACCAGCGACATCGACCTGCTTCTGCTGCACTACGACAGTGCCCATGCCACCCACGGCGTGCTGGAGGTCAAGCCCGAGCAGGAGGGAGCTGAGACGGGGAGGTACTCGGCTCCGAAGGGCCCTCACGGGGAGCACTCATGCACCAAGTGCCATTTCATCACAGATGTGGAGGAGGAGATCTTCCGTCACTACAGGTGAGTAGTGGGGAGTTGAGTTGAGTTGGAGTTAGAATGTTATTAGAAAGAAAAAATATCATACATGTGCAGAATTCTTGGAACTCCTTGGAACTCCTTAGAATTCCTTAGAACTCCTTGAAACTCATTGGAACTCCTTAGAACTCCTTGGAACTCCTTAGAACTCCTTGGAACTCCTTAGACCTCCTTAGAACTCATTGGAACTACTTATAACTCATTGGAACTACTTATAACTCCTTGGAACTCCTTAGAACCCATTGGAACTCCTTAGAACCCATTGGAACTCCTTATAACTCCTTGGAACTCCTTAGAACCCATTGGAACTCCTTAGAACTCCTTGGAACTCCTTAGAACTCCTTAGAACTCCTTGGAACTCCTTAGAACTCCTTGGAACTCCTTAGAACTCATTGGAACTACTTATAACTCATTGGAACTACTTATAACTCCTTGGAACTCCTTGGAACTCCTTAGAACCCATTGGAACTCCTTAGAACTCCTTGGAACTCCTTAGAACCCATTGGAACTCCTTAGAACTCCTTGGAACTCCTTAGAACTCCTTGAAACTCCTTAGAACTCCTTAGAACTCCTTGGAACTCCTTATAACTCCTTAGAACTCCTTGGTACTCCTTGGTACTCCTTATAACTCCTTATAACTCCTTATAACTCCTTGGAACTCCTTAGAACTCCTTTGAACTCCTTAGAACTCCTTGAAACTCCTTAGAACCTATTGGAACTCCTTGGAACTCCTTGGAACTACTTAGAACTCATTGGAACTCCTTAGAACTCCTTGGAACTCCTTGGAACTCCTTAGAACTCATTGGAACTCAATAGAACTTCTAGAAACTCATTGTGATGTCCCATTTTACTCAATGCTCTCTTGCTGCTCACATGTTGTAGTTAGTCGACCGGTCGAGTACTTAAAGGTTTGGAAAAATACATTCTTTAGGACCGTTCTTTTTATCTTCTTAACCATAGAACATACAGTAAAAACACACCATGTTGACATATGTATACATTGGTATGGTGCTCGATATAATGAATATGAGGTTGACAAGTGGTCAATGGACTTTTAAGGTTTGGTTCAGCTTCCTATTGAAAACCTGATTATCATTGGTAATAATGTTAGTTTAAAGCTTTTACAGATACAGAGCGCTGAGAAATCAATAGGTGGGTTTAAATACAACAAACCGTGACTTCTCGGAATATATTAGATCATTCTACGCTGAGTCAAGGGAAACATATTTATACTGAGTTAGTCAGCAGGTCAGGGGAAACATATTTATACTGAGTTAGTCAGCAGGTCAGGAGAAACATATTTATACTGAGTTAGCCAGCAGGTCAGGGTAAACATATTTATACTGAGTTAGTCAGCAGGTCAGGGGAAACATATTTATACTGAGTTAGTCAGCAGGTCAGGAGAAACATATTTATACTGAGTTAGCCAGCAGGTCAGGGTAAACATATTTATACCGAGTTAGTCAGCAGGTCAGGGGAAACATATTTATACTGAGTTAGTCAGCAGGTCAGGAGAAACATATTTATACTGAGTTAGCCAGCAGGTCTGGGTAAACATATTTATACTGAGTTAGCCAGCAGGTCAGGAGAAACATGTTTATACTGAGTTAGTCAGCAGGTCAGGAGAAACATATTTATACTGAGTTAGTCAGCAGGTCAGGAGAAACATATTTATACTGAGTTAGTCAGCAGGTCAGGAGAAACATATTTATACTGAGTTAGCCAGCAGGTCTGGGTAAACATATTTATACTGAGTTAGCCAGCAGGTCAGGAGAAACATGTTTATACTGAGTTAGTCAGCAGGTCAGGAGAAACATATTTATACTGAGTTAGTCAGCAGGTCAGGAGAAACATATTTATACTGAGTTAGTCAGCAGGTCAGGAGAAACATATTTATACTGAGTTAGTCAGCAGGTCAGGGTAAACATATTTATACTGAGTTAGCCAGCAGGTCAGGAGAAACATGTTTATACTGAGTTAGCCAGCAGGTCAGGAGAAACATATTTATACTGAGTTAGCCAGCAGGTCAGGAGAAACATATTTATACTGAGTTAGCCAGCAGGTCAGGAGAAACATATTTAGCCAGCAGGTCAGGAGAAACATATTTATACTGAGTTAGCCAGCAGGTCAGGAGAAACATATTTATACTGAGTTAGCCAGCAGGTCAGGAGAAACATATTTATACTGAGTTAGCCAGCAGGTCAGGGTAAACATATTTATACTGAGTTAGTCAGCAGGTCAGGAGAAACATATTTATACTGAGTTAGTCAGCAGGTCAGGGTAAACATATTTATACTGAGTTAGCCAGCAGGTCAGGAGAAACATGTTTATACTGAGTTAGCCAGCAGGTCAGGAGAAACATATTTATACTGAGTTAGCCAGCGGGTCAGGAGAAACATATTTATACTGAGTTAGCCAGCAGGTCAGGAGAAACATATTTATACTGAGTTAGCCAGCAGGTCAGGAGAAACATATTTAGCCAGCAGGTCAGGAGAAACATATTTATACTGAGTTAGCCAGCAGGTCAGGAGAAACATATTTATACTGAGTTAGCCAGCAGGTCAGGAGAAACATATTTATACTGAGTTAGCCAGCAGGTCAGGGTAAACATATTTATACTGAGTTAGCCAGCGGGTCAGGGGAAATATATTTATACTGAGTTAGCCAGCGGGTCAGGGTAAACATATTTATACTGAGTTAGCCAGCGGGTCAGGGGAAACATATTTATACTGAGTTAGTCAGCAGGTCAGGAGAAACATATTTATACTGAGTTAGCCAGCAGGTCAAGGTAAACATATTTATACTGAGTTAGCCAGCAGGTCAAGGTAAACATATTTATACTGAGTTAGCCAGCAGGTCAGGAGAAACATATTTATACTGAGTTAGCCAGCAGGTCAGGAGAAACATATTTATACTGAGTTAGCCAGCAGGTCAAGGTAAACATATTTATACTGAGTTAGCCAGCAGGTCAGGGTAAACATATTTATACTGAGTTAGCCAGCAGGTCAGGAGAAACATATTTATACTGAGTTAGCCAGCAGGTCAAGGTAAACATATTTATACTGAGTTAACCAGCAGGTCAGGGTAAACATATTTATACTGAGTTAGCCAGCAGGTCAGGGGAAATATATTTATACTGAGTTAGTCAGCAGGTCAGGGTAAACATATTTATACTGAGTTAGCCAGCGGGTCAGGGAAACATATTTATACTGAGTTAGTCAGCAGGTCAGGAGAAACATATTTATACTGAGTTAGCCAGCGGGTCAGGAGAAACATATTTATACTGAGTTAGCCAGCAGGTCAGGGTAAACATATTTATACTGAGTTAGCCAGCAGGTCAGGGGAAACATATTTATACTGAGTTAGCCAGCAGGTCAAGGTAAACATATTTATACTGAGTTAGTCAGCAGGTCAGGGTAAACATATTTATACTGAGTTAGTCAGCAGATCAAGGGAAACATATTTATACTGAGTTAGCCAGCAGGTCAGGAGAAACATATTTAGCCAGCAGGTCAGGAGAAACATATGTATACTGAGTTAGCCAGCAGGTCAGGAGAAACATATTTATACTGAGTTAGCCAGCAGGTCAGGAGAAACATATTTATACTGACTTAGCCAGCAGGTCAGGGTAAACATATTTATACTGAGTTAGCCAGCGGGTCAGGGGAAATATATTTATACTGAGTTAGCCAGCGGGTCAGGGTAAACATATTTATACTGAGTTAGCCAGCGGGTCAGGGTAAACATATTTATACTGAGTTAGCCAGCAGGTCAGGGGAAACATATTTATACTGAGTTAGTCAGCAGGTCAGGAGAAACATATTTATACTGAGTTAGCCAGCAGGTCAGGAGAAACATATTTATACTGAGTTAGCCAGCAGGTCAAGGTAAACATATTTATACTGAGTTAGCCAGCAGGTCAAGGTAAACATATTTATACTGAGTTAGCCAGCAGGTCAGGAGAAACATATTTATACTGAGTTAGCCAGCAGGTCAGGAGAAACATATTTATACTGAGTTAGCCAGCAGGTCAGGGTAAACATATTTATACTGAGTTAGTCAGCAGGTCAGGAGAAACATATTTATACTGAGTTAGCCAGCAGGTCAGGGTAAACATATTTATACTGAGTTAGCCAGCAGGTCAGGAGAAACATATTTAGCCAGCAGGTCAGGAGAAACATATTTATACTGAGTTAGCCAGCAGGTCAGGAGAAACATATTTATACTGAGTTAGCCAGCAGGTCAGGAGAAACATATTTATACTGAGTTAGCCAGCAGGTCAGGGTAAACATATTTATACTGAGTTAGCCAGCGGGTCAGGGGAAATATATTTATACTGAGTTAGCCAGCGGGTCAGGGTAAACATATTTATACTGAGTTAGCCAGCGGGTCAGGGGAAACATATTTATACTGAGTTAGTCAGCAGGTCAGGAGAAACATATTTATACTGAGTTAGCCAGCAGGTCAAGGTAAACATATTTATACTGAGTTAGCCAGCAGGTCAAGGTAAACATATTTATACTGAGTTAGCCAGCAGGTCAGGAGAAACATATTTATACTGAGTTAGCCAGCAGGTCAGGAGAAACATATTTATACTGAGTTAGCCAGCAGGTCAAGGTAAACATATTTATACTGAGTTAGCCAGCAGGTCAGGGTAAACATATTTATACTGAGTTAGCCAGCAGGTCAGGAGAAACATATTTATACTGAGTTAGCCAGCAGGTCAAGGTAAACATATTTATACTGAGTTAACCAGCAGGTCAGGGTAAACATATTTATACTGAGTTAGCCAGCAGGTCAGGGGAAATATATTTATACTGAGTTAGTCAGCAGGTCAGGGTAAACATATTTATACTGAGTTAGCCAGCGGGTCAGGGGAAACATATTTATACTGAGTTAGTCAGCAGGTCAGGAGAAACATATTTATACTGAGTTAGCCAGCGGGTCAGGAGAAACATATTTATACTGAGTTAGCCAGCAGGTCAGGGTAAACATATTTATACTGAGTTAGCCAGCAGGTCAGGGGAAACATATTTATACTGAGTTAGCCAGCAGGTCAAGGTAAACATATTTATACTGAGTTAGTCAGCAGGTCAGGGTAAACATATTTATACTGAGTTAGTCAGCAGATCAAGGGAAACATATTTATACTGAGTTAGCCAGCAGGTCAGGAGAAACATATTTAGCCAGCAGGTCAGGAGAAACATATGTATACTGAGTTAGCCAGCAGGTCAGGAGAAACATATTTATACTGAGTTAGCCAGCAGGTCAGGAGAAACATATTTATACTGACTTAGCCAGCAGGTCAGGGTAAACATATTTATACTGAGTTAGCCAGCGGGTCAGGGGAAATATATTTATACTGAGTTAGCCAGCGGGTCAGGGTAAACATATTTATACTGAGTTAGCCAGCGGGTCAGGGTAAACATATTTATACTGAGTTAGCCAGCAGGTCAGGGGAAACATATTTATACTGAGTTAGTCAGCAGGTCAGGAGAAACATATTTATACTGAGTTAGCCAGCAGGTCAGGAGAAACATATTTATACTGAGTTAGCCAGCAGGTCAAGGTAAACATATTTATACTGAGTTAGCCAGCAGGTCAAGGTAAACATATTTATACTGAGTTAGCCAGCAGGTCAGGAGAAACATATTTATACTGAGTTAGCCAGCAGGTCAGGAGAAACATATTTATACTGAGTTAGCCAGCAGGTCAGGGTAAACATATTTATACTGAGTTAGTCAGCAGGTCAGGAGAAACATATTTATACTGAGTTAGCCAGCAGGTCAGGGTAAACATATTTATACTGAGTTAGCCAGCAGGTCAGGGTAAACATATTTATACTGAGTTAGCCAGCAGGTCAGGGTAAACATATTTATACTGAGTTAGCCAGCAGGTCAGGGTAAACATATTTATACTGAGTTAGCCAGCAGTTCAGGGTAAACATATTTATACTGAGTTAGCCAGCAGGTCAGGGTAAAACATATTTATACTGAGTTATCCAGCAGGTCAGGGGAAACATATTTATACTGAGTTAGTCAGCAGGTCAGGAGAAACATATTTATACTGAGTTAGTCAGCAGGTCAGGAGAAACATATTTATACTGAGTTAGTCAGCAGGTCAGGAGAAACATATTTATACTGAGTTAGCCAGCAGGTCAGGAGAAACATATTTATACTGAGTTATCCAGCAGGTCAGGGGAAACATATTTATACTGAGTTAGCCAGCAGGTCAGGAGAAACATATTTATACTGAGTTAGCCAGCAGGTCAGGGTAAACATATTTATACTGAGTTAGTCAGCAGGTCAGGAGAAACATATTTATACTGAGTTAGTCAGCAGGTCAGGAGAAACATATTTATACTGAGTTAGTCAGCAGGTCAGGAGAAACATATTTATACTGAGTTAGTCAGCAGGTCAGGGTAAACATATTTATACTGAGTTAGTCAGCAGGTCAGGAGAAACATATTTATACTGAGTTAGTCAGCAGGTCAGGAGAAACATATTTATACTGAGTTAGTCAGCAGGTCAGGAGAAACATATTTATACTGAGTTAGCCAGCAGGTCAGGGTAAACATATTTATACTGAGTTAGTCAGCAGGTCAGTGTAAACATATTTATACTGAGTTAGCCAGCAGGTCAGGAGAAACATATTTATACTGAGTTAGTCAGCAGGTCAGTGTAAACATATTTATACTGAGTTAGTCAGCAGGTCAGGAGAAACATAATTATACTGAGTTAGTCAGCAGGTCAGGGTAAACATATTTATACTGAGTTAGTCAGCAGGTCAGGGTAAACATATTTATACTGAGTTAGTCAGCAGGTCAGGAGAAACATATTTATACTGAGTTAGTCAGCAGGTCAGGGTAAACATATTTATACTGAGTTAGCCAGCAGGTCAGGAGAAACATATTTAGCCAGCAGGTCAGGAGAAACATATTTATACTGAGTTAGCCAGCAGGTCAGGGTAAACATATTTATACTGAGTTAGTCAGCAGGTCAGGGTAAACATATTTATACTGAGTTAGCCAGCAGGTCAGGGTAAACATATTTATACTGAGTTAGCCAGCAGGTCAGGGTAAACATATTTATACTGAGTTAGCCAGCAGGTCAGGGTAAACATATTTATACTGAGTTAGCCAGCAGGTCAGGAGAAACATATTTAGCCAGCAGGTCAGGAGAAACATATTTATACTGAGTTAGCCAGCAGGTCAGGAGAAACATATTTAGCCAGCAGGTCAGGAGAAACATATTTATACTGAGTTAGTCAGCAGGTCAGGGTAAACATATTTATACTGAGTTAGTCAGCAGGTCAGGGTAAACATATTTATACTGAGTTAGCCAGCAGGTCAGGGTAAACATATTTATACTGAGTTAGTCAGCAGGTCAGGGGAAACATATTTATACTGAGTTAGCCAGCAGGTCAGGGTAAACATATTTATACTGAGTTAGTCAGCAGGTCAGGGTAAACATATTTATACTGAGTTAGCCAGCAGGTCAGGAGAAACATATTTATACTGAGTTAGCCAGCAGGTCAGGGGAAACATATTTATACTGAGTTAGCCAGCAGGTCAAGGTACACATATTTATACTGAGTTAGTCAGCAGGTCAGGAGAAACATATTTATACTGAGTTAGCCAGCAGGTCAGGGTAAAACATATTTATACTGAGTTAGTCAGCAGGTCAGGAGAAACATATTTATACTGAGTTAGTCAGCAGGTCAAGGTAAACATATTTATACTGAGTTAGCCAGCGGGTCAGGGGAAACACATTTATACTGAGTTAGCCAGCAGGTCAGGTTAAAACATATTTATACTGAGTTAGCCAGCAGGTCAGGAGAAACATATGTATACTGAGTTAGTCAGCAGGTCAGGGTAAACATATTTATACTGAGTTAGTCAGCAGGTCAGGAGAAACATATTTATACTGAGTTAGTCAGCAGGTCAGGGTAAACATATTTATACTGAGTTAGCCAGCAGGTCAGGAGAAACATATTTAGCCAGCAGGTCAGGGGAAACATATTTATACTGAGTTAGTCAGCAGGTCAGGAGAAACATATTTATACTGAGTTAGTCAGCAGGTCAGGGGAAATATATTTATACTGAGTTAGCCAGCAGGTCAGGGTAAACATATTTATACTGAGTTAGTCAGCAGGTCAGGGTAAACATATTTATACTGAGTTAGCCAGCAGGTCAGGAGAAACATATTTAGCCAGCAGGTCAGGAGAAACATATTTATACTGAGTTAGTCAGCAGGTCAGGGTAAACATATTTATACTGAGTTAGTCAGCAGGTCAGGAGAAACATATTTATACTGAGTTAGCCAGCAGGTCAGGAGAAACATATTTATACTGAGTTAGTCAGCAGGTCAGGAGAAACATATTTATACTGAGTTAGTCAGCAGGTCAGTGTAAACATATTTATACTGAGTTAGCCAGCAGGTCAGGAGAAACATATTTAGCCAGCAGGTCAGGAGAAACATATTTATACTGAGTTAGCCAGCAGGTCAGGGTAAACATATTTATACTGAGTTAGTCAGCAGGTCAGGGTAAACATATTTATACTGAGTTAGCCAGCAGGTCAGGGTAAACATATTTATACTGAGTTAGCCAGCAGGTCAGGGTAAACATATTTATACTGAGTTAGCCAGCAGGTCAGGGTAAACATATTTATACTGAGTTAGCCAGCAGGTCAGGAGAAACATATTTAGCCAGCAGGTCAGGAGAAACATATTTATACTGAGTTAGCCAGCAGGTCAGGAGAAACATATTTAGCCAGCAGGTCAGGAGAAACATATTTATACTGAGTTAGTCAGCAGGTCAGGGTAAACATATTTATACTGAGTTAGTCAGCAGGTCAGGGTAAACATATTTATACTGAGTTAGCCAGCAGGTCAGGAGAAACATATTTATACTGAGTTAGCCAGCAGGTCAGGGGAAACATATTTATACTGAGTTAGCCAGCAGGTCAAGGTACACATATTTATACTGAGTTAGTCAGCAGGTCAGGGTAAAACATATTTATACTGAGTTAGCCAGCAGGTCAGGGTAAAACATATTTATACTGAGTTAGCCAGCAGGTCAGGGGAAACATATTTATACTGAGTTAGCCAGCAGGTCAGGGTAAAACATATTTATACTGAGTTAGCCAGCAGGTCAGGGTAAAACATATTTATACTGAGTTAGCCAGCAGGTCAGGGGAAACATATTTATACTGAGTTAGTCAGCAGGTCAGGAGAAACATATTTATACTGAGTTAGTCAGCAGGTCAGGAGAAACATATTTATACTGAGTTAGTCAGCAGGTCAGGGTAAACATATTTATACTGAGTTAGTCAGCAGGTCAGGGTAAACATATTTATACTGAGTTAGTCAGCAGGTCAGGGTAAACATATTTATACTGAGTTAGTCAGCAGGTCAGGAGAAACATATTTATACTGAGTTAGTCAGCAGGTCAGGAGAAACATATTTATACTGAGTTAGCCAGCAGGTCAGGAGAAACATATTTATACTGAGTTAGCCAGCAGGTCAAGGTAAACATATTTATACTGAGTTAGCCAGCAGGTCAGGAGAAACATATTTATACTGAGTTAGCCAGCAGGTCAGGAGAAACATATTTATACTGAGTTAGTCAGCAGGTCAGTGTAAACATATTTATACTGAGTTAGCCAGCAGGTCAGGAGAAACATATTTATACTGAGTTAGTCAGCAGGTCAGTGTAAACATATTTATACTGAGTTAGCCAGCAGGTCAGGAGAAACATATTTAGCCAGCAGGTCAAGGTAAACATATTTATACTGAGTTAGCCAGCAGGTCAGGAGAAACATATTTATACTGAGTTAGCCAGCAGGTCAGGAGAAACATATTTATACTGAGTTAGCCAGCAGGTCAAGGTAAACATATTTATACTGAGTTAGCCAGCAGGTCAGGAGAAACATATTTATACTGAGTTAGTCAGCAGGTCAGGAGAAACATATTTATACTGAGTTAGTCAGCAGGTCAGGAGAAACATATTTATACTGAGTTAGTCAGCAGGTCAGGAGAAACATATTTATACTGAGTTAGCCAGCAGGTCAGGGAAAACATATTTATACTGAGTTAGCCAGCAGGTCAAGGTAAACATATTTATACTGAGTTAGTCAGCAGGTCAGGGTAAACATATTTATACTGAGTTAGTCAGCAGGTCAGGGTAAACATATTTATACTGAGTTAGTCAGCAGGTCAGGGTAAACATATTTATACTGAGTTAGTCAGCAGGTCAGGAGAAACATATTTATACTGAGTTAGCCAGCAGGTCAGGAGAAACATATTTATACTGAGTTAGCCAGCAGGTCAAGGTAAACATATTTATACTGAGTTAGCCAGCAGGTCAGGAGAAACATATTTATACTGAGTTAGCCAGCAGGTCAGGAGAAACATATTTATACTGAGTTAGTCAGCAGGTCAGTGTAAACATATTTATACTGAGTTAGCCAGCAGGTCAGGAGAAACATATTTATACTGAGTTAGCCAGCAGGTCAGGAGAAACATATTTATACTGAGTTAGCCAGCAGGTCAGGGTAAACATATTTATACTGAGTTAGTCAGCAGGTCAGTGTAAACATATTTATACTGAGTTAGCCAGCAGGTCAGGAGAAACATATTTAGCCAGCAGGTCAGGAGAAACATATTTATACTGAGTTAGCCAGCAGGTCAGGAGAAACATATTTAGCCAGCAGGTCAGGAGAAACATATTTATACTGAGTTAGTCAGCAGGTCAGGGTAAACATATTTATACTGAGTTAGCCAGCAGGTCAGGAGAAACATATTTAGCCAGCAGGTCAGGAGAAACATATTTATACTGAGTTAGCCAGCAGGTCAGGGTAAACATATTTATACTGAGTTAGTCAGCAGGTCAGGGTAAACATATTTATACTGAGTTAGCCAGCAGGTCAGGGTAAACATATTTATACTGAGTTAGCCAGCAGGTCAGGGTAAACATATTTATACTGAGTTAGCCAGCAGGTCAGGGTAAACATATTTATACTGAGTTAGCCAGCAGGTCAGGAGAAACATATTTAGCCAGCAGGTCAGGAGAAACATATTTATACTGAGTTAGCCAGCAGGTCAGGAGAAACATATTTAGCCAGCAGGTCAGGAGAAACATATTTATACTGAGTTAGTCAGCAGGTCAGGGTAAACATATTTATACTGAGTTAGTCAGCAGGTCAGGGTAAACATATTTATACTGAGTTAGTCAGCAGGTCAGGGTAAACATATTTATACTGAGTTAGCCAGCAGGTCAGGAGAAACATATTTATACTGAGTTAGCCAGCAGGTCAGGGGAAACATATTTATACTGAGTTAGCCAGCAGGTCAAGGTACACATATTTATACTGAGTTAGTCAGCAGGTCAGGAGAAACATATTTATACTGAGTTAGCCAGCAGGTCAGGGTAAAACATATTTATACTGAGTTAGCCAGCAGGTCAGGGGAAACATATTTATACTGAGTTAGTCAGCAGGTCAGGAGAAACATATTTATACTGAGTTAGCCAGCAGGTCAGGGTAAACATATTTATACTGAGTTAGCCAGCAGGTCAGGAGAAACATATTTATACTGAGTTATCCAGCAGGTCAGGAGAAACATATTTATACTGAGTTAGCCAGCAGGTCAAGGTAAACATATTTATACTGAGTTAGCCAGCAGGTCAAGGTAAACATATTTATACTGAGTTAGCCAGCGGGTCAGGGGAAACACATTTATACTGAGTTAGCCAGCAGGTCAGGTTAAAACATATTTATACTGAGTTAGCCAGCAGGTCAGGAGAAACATATGTATACTGAGTTAGTCAGCAGGTCAGGGTAAACATATTTATACTGAGTTAGTCAGCAGCTCAGGAGAAACATATTTATACTGAGTTAGTCAGCAGGTCAGGAGAAACATATTTATACTGAGTTAGCCAGCAGGTCAGGGTAAACATATTTATACTGAGTTAGTCAGCAGGTCAGGAGTAACATATTTTTACTGAGTTAGCCAGCGGGTCAGGGTAAACATATTTATACTGAGTTAGTCAGCAGGTCAGGAGAAACATATTTATACTGAGTTAGTCAGCAGGTCAGGAGAAACATATTTATACTGAGTTAGCCAGCAGGTCAGGAGAAACATGTTTATACTGAGTTAGCCAGCAGGTCAGGAGAAACATATTTATACTGAGTTAGCCAGCAGGTCAGGAGAAACATATTTATACTGAGTTAGTCAGCAGGTCAGGAGAAACATATTTATACTGAGTTAGTCAGCAGGTCAGGGTAAACATATTTATACTGAGTTAGTCAGCAGGTCAGGAGAAACATATTTATACTGAGTTAGCCAGCAGGTCAGGGTAAAACATATTTATACTGAGTTAGCCAGCAGGTCAGGGGAAACATATTTATACTGAGTTAGTCAGCAGGTCAGGAGAAACATATTTATACTGAGTTAGCCAGCAGGTCAGGGTAAACATATTTATACTGAGTTAGCCAGCAGGTCAGGAGAAACATATTTATACTGAGTTATCCAGCAGGTCAGGAGAAACATATTTATACTGAGTTAGCCAGCAGGTCAAGGTAAACATATTTATACTGAGTTAGCCAGCAGGTCAAGGTAAACATATTTATACTGAGTTAGCCAGCGGGTCAGGGGAAACACATTTATACTGAGTTAGCCAGCAGGTCAGGTTAAAACATATTTATACTGAGTTAGCCAGCAGGTCAGGAGAAACATATGTATACTGAGTTAGTCAGCAGGTCAGGGTAAACATATTTATACTGAGTTAGTCAGCAGCTCAGGAGAAACATATTTATACTGAGTTAGTCAGCAGGTCAGGAGAAACATATTTATACTGAGTTAGCCAGCAGGTCAGGGTAAACATATTTATACTGAGTTAGTCAGCAGGTCAGGAGTAACATATTTTTACTGAGTTAGCCAGCGGGTCAGGGTAAACATATTTATACTGAGTTAGTCAGCAGGTCAGGAGAAACATATTTATACTGAGTTAGTCAGCAGGTCAGGAGAAACATATTTATACTGAGTTAGCCAGCAGGTCAGGAGAAACATGTTTATACTGAGTTAGCCAGCAGGTCAGGAGAAACATATTTATACTGAGTTAGCCAGCAGGTCAGGAGAAACATATTTATACTGAGTTAGTCAGCAGGTCAGGAGAAACATATTTATACTGAGTTAGTCAGCAGGTCAGGGTAAACATATTTATACTGAGTTAGTCAGCAGGTCAGGAGAAACATATTTATACTGAGTTAGTCAGCAGGTCAGGGTAAACATATTTATACTGAGTTAGCCAGCAGGTCAGGAGAAACATATTTAGCCAGCAGGTCAGGGGAAACATATTTATACTGAGTTAGTCAGCAGGTCAGGAGAAACATATTTATACTGAGTTAGTCAGCAGGTCAGGAGAAACATATTTATACTGAGTTAGCCAGCAGGTCAGGAGAAACATATTTATACTGAGTTAGTCAGCAGGTCAGGAGAAACATATTTATACTGAGTTAGTCAGCAGGTCAGGGTAAACATATTTATACTGAGTTAGCCAGCAGGTCAGGGTAAACATATTTATACTGAGTTAGTCAGCAGGTCAGTGTAAACATATTTATACTGAGTTAGCCAGCAGGTCAGGAGAAACATATTTAGCCAGCAGGTCAGGAGAAACATATTTATACTGAGTTAGCCAGCAGGTCAGGAGAAACATATTTAGCCAGCAGGTCAGGAGAAACATATTTAGCCAGCAGGTCAGGAGAAACATATTTATACTGAGTTAGCCAGCAGGTCAGGGTAAACATATTTATACTGAGTTAGTCAGCAGGTCAGGGTAAACATATTTATACTGAGTTAGCCAGCAGGTCAGGGTAAACATATTTATACTGAGTTAGCCAGCAGGTCAGGGTAAACATATTTATACTGAGTTAGCCAGCAGGTCAGGGTAAACATATTTATACTGAGTTAGCCAGCAGGTCAGGAGAAACATATTTAGCCAGCAGGTCAGGAGAAACATATTTATACTGAGTTAGCCAGCAGGTCAGGAGAAACATATTTAGCCAGCAGGTCAGGAGAAACATATTTATACTGAGTTAGTCAGCAGGTCAGGGTAAACATATTTATACTGAGTTAGTCAGCAGGTCAGGGTAAACATATTTATACTGAGTTAGTCAGCAGGTCAGGGTAAACATATTTATACTGAGTTAGCCAGCAGGTCAGGAGAAACATATTTATACTGAGTTAGCCAGCAGGTCAGGGGAAACATATTTATACTGAGTTAGCCAGCAGGTCAAGGTACACATATTTATACTGAGTTAGCCAGCAGGTCAGGGGAAACATATTTATACTGAGTTAGCCAGCAGGTCAGGAGAAACATATTTATACTGAGTTAGTCAGCAGGTCAGGAGAAACATATTTATACTGAGTTAGCCAGCAGGTCAGGGTAAACATATTTATACTGAGTTAGTCAGCAGGTCAGGGGAAACATATTTATACTGAGTTAGTCAGCAGGTCAGGAGAAACATATTTATACTGAGTTAGCCAGCAGGTCAGGAGAAACATATTTATACTGAGTTAGCCAGCAGGTCAAGGTAAACATATTTATACTGAGTTAGTCAGCAGATCAAGGGAAACATATTTATACTGAGTTAGTCAGCAGGTCAGGAGAAACATATTTATACTGAGTTAGCCAGCAGATCAAGGGAAACATATTTATACTGAGTTAGCCAGCAGGTCAGGAGAAACATATTTAGCCAGCAGGTCAGGAGAAACATATTTATACTGAGTTAGCCAGCAGGTCAGGGGAAACATATTTATACTGAGTTAGCCAGCAGGTCAGGAGAAACATATTTATACTGAGTTAGCCAGCAGGTCAGGGAAAACATATTTATACTGAGTTAGCCAGCAGGTCAGGGTAAACATATTTATACTGAGTTAGCCAGCAGGTCAGGGTAAACATATTTATACTGAGTTAGCCAGCAGGTCAGGAGAAACATATTTAGCCAGCAGGTCAGGAGAAACATATTTATACTGAGTTAGCCAGCAGGTCAGGAGAAACATATTTAGCCAGCAGGTCAGGAGAAACCTATTTATACTGAGTTAGTCAGCAGGTCAGGGTAAACATATTTATACTGAGTTAGTCAGCAGGTCAGGGTAAACATATTTATACTGAGTTAGTCAGCAGGTCAGGGTAAACATATTTATACTGAGTTAGCCAGCAGGTCAGGAGAAACATATTTATACTGAGTTAGCCAGCAGGTCAGGGGAAACATATTTATACTGAGTTAGCCAGCAGGTCAAGGTACACATATTTATACTGAGTTAGTCAGCAGGTCAGGAGAAACATATTTATACTGAGTTAGCCAGCAGGTCAGGGTAAAACATATTTATACTGAGTTAGCCAGCAGGTCAGGGGAAACATATTTATACTGAGTTAGTCAGCAGGTCAGGAGAAACATATTTATACTGAGTTAGTCAGCAGGTCAGGAGAAACATATTTATACTGAGTTAGTCAGCAGGTCAGGGTAAACATATTTATACTGAGTTAGTCAGCAGGTCAGGAGAAACATATTTATACTGAGTTAGCCAGCAGGTCAGGAGAAACATATTTATACTGAGTTAGCCAGCAGGTCAAGGTAAACATATTTATACTGAGTTAGCCAGCAGGTCAAGGTAAACATATTTATACTGAGTTAGCCAGCGGGTCAGGGGAAACACATTTATACTGAGTTAGCCAGCAGGTCAGGTTAAAACATATTTATACTGAGTTAGTCAGCAGGTCAGGAGAAACATATGTATACTGAGTTAGTCAGCAGGTCAGGGTAAACATATTTATACTGAGTTAGTCAGCAGGTCAGGAGAAACATATTTATACTGAGTTAGTCAGCAGGTCAGGAGAAACATATTTATACTGAGTTAGTCAGCAGGTCAGGGTAAACATATTTATACTGAGTTAGTCAGCAGGTCAGGAGAAACATATTATACTGAGTTAGTCAGCAGGTCAGGGTAAACATATTTATACTGAGTTAGCCAGCAGGTCAGGGTAAACATATTTATACTGAGTTAGTCAGCAGATCAAGGGAAACATATTTATACTGAGTTAGTCAGCAGATCAAGGGAAACATATTTATACTGAGTTAGCCAGCAGATCAAGGGAAACATATTTATACTGAGTTAGCCAGCAGGTCAGGAGAAACATATTTAGCCAGCAGGTCAGGAGAAACATATTTATACTGAGTTAGCCAGCAGGTCAGGGTAAACATATTTATACTGAGTTAGTCAGCAGGTCAGGAGAAACATATTTATACTGAGTTAGTCAGCAGGTCAGGAGAAACATATTTATACTGAGTTAGCCAGCAGGTCAGGGAAAACATATTTATACTGAGTTAGCCAGCAGGTCAGGAGAAACATATTTATACTGAGTTAGCCAGCAGGTCAGGGTAAACATATTTATACTGAGTTAGCCAGCAGGTCAGGAGAAACATATTTATACTGAGTTAGCCAGCAGGTCAGGGTAAACATATTTATACTGAGTTAGCCAGCAGGTCAGGGGAAATATATTTATACTGAGTTAGCCAGCAGGTCAGGGAAAACATATTTATACTGAGTTAGCCAGCGGGTCAGTAGAAACATATTTATACTGAGTTAGCCAGCGGGTCAGGGGAAATATATTTATACTGAGTTAGCCAGCAGGTCAGGGAAAACATATTTATACTGAGTTAGCCAGCAGGTCAGGAGAAACATATTTATACAGAGTTAGCCAGCGGGTCAGGAGAAACATATTTATACTGAGTTAGTCAGCAGGTCAGGAGAAACATATTTAGCCAGCAGGTCAGGAGAAACATATTTAGCCAGCAGGTCAGGAGAAACATATTTATACTGAGTTAGCCAGCAGGTCAGGAGAAACATATTTATACTGAGTTAACCAGCAGGTCAGGGTAAACATATTTATACTGAGTTAGCCAGCAGGTCAGGGTAAACATATTTATACTGAGTTAGCCAGCAGGTCAGGGTAAACATATTTATACTGAGTTAGCCAGCGGGTCAGGGGAAATATATTTATACTGAGTTAGCCAGCGGGTCAGGGTAAACATATTTATACTGAGTTAGTCAGCAGGTCAGGGTAAACATATTTATACTGAGTTAGCCAGCAGGTCAGGGGAAACATATTTATACTGAGTTAGTCAGCAGGTCAGGAGAAACATATTTATACTGAGTTAGTCAGCAGGTCAGGAGAAACATATTTATACTGAGTTAGTCAGCAGGTCAGGAGAAACATATTTATACTGAGTTAGCCAGCAGGTCAAGGTAAACATATTTATACTGAGTTAGCCAGCAGGTCAAGGTAAACATATTTATACTGAGTTAGTCAGCAGGTCAGGAGAAACATATTTATACTGAGTTAGCCAGCAGGTCAAGGTAAACATATTTATACTGAGTTAGCCAGCAGGTCAAGGTAAACATATTTATACTGAGTTAGCCAGCGGGTCAGGGGAAACACATTTATACTGAGTTAGCCAGCAGGTCAGGTTAAAACATATTTATACTGAGTTAGCCAGCAGGTCAGGAGAAACATATATATACTGAGTTAGTCAGCAGGTCAGGGTAAACATATTTATACTGAGTTAGTCAGCAGGTCAGGAGAAACATATTTATACTGAGTTAGTCATTAGGTCAGGGTAAACATATTTATACTGAGTTAGTCAGCAGGTCAGGAGTAACATATTTATACTGAGTTAGTCAGCAGGTCAGGGTAAACATATTTATACTGAGTTAGTCAGCAGGTCAGGAGAAACATATTTATACTGAGTTAGTCAGCGGGTCAGGGGAAACACATTTATACTGAGTTAGTCAGCAGGTCAGGGTAAACATATTTATACTGAGTTAGCCAGCAGGTCAGGAGAAACATATTTATACTGAGTTAGTCAGCAGGTCAGGGTAAACATATTTATACTGAGTTAGTCAGCAGGTCAGGGTAAACATATTTATACTGAGTTAGTCAGCAGATCAAGGGAAACATATTTATACTGAGTTAGTCAGCAGGTCAGGGTAAACATATTTATACTGAGTTAGTCAGCAGGTCAAGGTAAACATATTTATACTGAGTTAGTCAGCAGGTCAGGAGAAACATATTTATACTGAGTTAGTCAGCAGGTCAGGGTAAACATATTTATACTGAGTTAGTCAGCAGATCAAGGGAAACATATTTATACTGAGTTAGTCAGCAGATCAAGGGAAACATATTTATACTGAGTTAGCCAGCAGATCAAGGGAAACATATTTATACTGAGTTAGCCAGCAGGTCAGGAGAAACATATTTAGCCAGCAGGTCAGGAGAAACATATTTATACTGAGTTAGCCAGCAGGTCAGGGTAAACATATTTATACTGAGTTAGTCAGCAGGTCAGGAGAAACATATTTATACTGAGTTAGTCAGCAGGTCAGGAGAAACATATTTATACTGAGTTAGCCAGCAGGTCAGGGAAAACATATTTATACTGAGTTAGCCAGCAGGTCAGGAGAAACATATTTATACTGAGTTAGCCAGCAGGTCAGGGTAAACATATTTATACTGAGTTAGCCAGCAGGTCAGGAGAAACATATTTATACTGAGTTAGCCAGCAGGTCAGGGTAAACATATTTATACTGAGTTAGCCAGCAGGTCAGGGAAATATATTTATACTGAGTTAGCCAGCAGGTCAGGGAAAACATATTTATACTGAGTTAGCCAGCGGGTCAGTAGAAACATATTTATACTGAGTTAGCCAGCGGGTCAGGGGAAATATATTTATACTGAGTTAGCCAGCAGGTCAGGGAAAACATATTTATACTGAGTTAGCCAGCAGGTCAGGAGAAACATATTTATACAGAGTTAGCCAGCGGGTCAGGAGAAACATATTTATACTGAGTTAGTCAGCAGGTCAGGAGAAACATATTTAGCCAGCAGGTCAGGAGAAACATATTTAGCCAGCAGGTCAGGAGAAACATATTTATACTGAGTTAGCCAGCAGGTCAGGAGAAACATATTTATACTGAGTTAACCAGCAGGTCAGGGTAAACATATTTATACTGAGTTAGCCAGCAGGTCAGGGTAAACATATTTATACTGAGTTAGCCAGCAGGTCAGGGTAAACATATTTATACTGAGTTAGCCAGCGGGTCAGGGAAATATATTTATACTGAGTTAGCCAGCGGGTCAGGGTAAACATATTTATACTGAGTTAGTCAGCAGGTCAGGGTAAACATATTTATACTGAGTTAGCCAGCAGGTCAGGGGAAACATATTTATACTGAGTTAGTCAGCAGGTCAGGAGAAACATATTTATACTGAGTTAGTCAGCAGGTCAGGAGAAACATATTTATACTGAGTTAGTCAGCAGGTCAGGAGAAACATATTTATACTGAGTTAGCCAGCAGGTCAAGGTAAACATATTTATACTGAGTTAGCCAGCAGGTCAAGGTAAACATATTTATACTGAGTTAGTCAGCAGGTCAGGAGAAACATATTTATACTGAGTTAGCCAGCAGGTCAAGGTAAACATATTTATACTGAGTTAGCCAGCAGGTCAAGGTAAACATATTTATACTGAGTTAGCCAGCGGGTCAGGGGAAACACATTTATACTGAGTTAGCCAGCAGGTCAGGTTAAAACATATTTATACTGAGTTAGCCAGCAGGTCAGGAGAAACATATATATACTGAGTTAGTCAGCAGGTCAGGGTAAACATATTTATACTGAGTTAGTCAGCAGGTCAGGAGAAACATATTTATACTGAGTTAGTCATTAGGTCAGGGTAAACATATTTATACTGAGTTAGTCAGCAGGTCAGGAGTAACATATTTATACTGAGTTAGTCAGCAGGTCAGGGTAAACATATTTATACTGAGTTAGTCAGCAGGTCAGGAGAAACATATTTATACTGAGTTAGTCAGCGGGTCAGGGAAACACATTTATACTGAGTTAGTCAGCAGGTCAGGGTAAACATATTTATACTGAGTTAGCCAGCAGGTCAGGAGAAACATATTTATACTGAGTTAGTCAGCAGGTCAGGGTAAACATATTTATACTGAGTTAGTCAGCAGGTCAGGGTAAACATATTTATACTGAGTTAGTCAGCAGATCAAGGGAAACATATTTATACTGAGTTAGTCAGCAGGTCAGGGTAAACATATTTATACTGAGTTAGTCAGCAGGTCAAGGTAAACATATTTATACTGAGTTAGTCAGCAGGTCAGGAGAAACATATTTATACTGAGTTAGTCAGCAGGTCAGGGTAAACATATTTATACTGAGTTAGTCAGCAGATCAAGGGAAACATATTTATACTGAGTTAGTCAGCAGATCAAGGGAAACATATTTATACTGAGTTAGCCAGCAGATCAAGGGAAACATATTTATACTGAGTTAGCCAGCAGGTGAGGAGAAACATATTTAGCCAGCAGGTCAGGAGAAACATATTTATACTGAGTTAGCCAGCAGGTCAGGGTAAACATATTTATACTGAGTTAGTCAGCAGGTCAGGAGAAACATATTTATACTGAGTTAGTCAGCGGGTCAGGGGAAACACATTTATACTGAGTTAGCCAGCAGGTCAGGGGAAACATATTTATACTGAGTTAGCCAGCAGGTCAGGAGAAACATATTTATACTGAGTTAGTCAGCAGGTCAGGGTAAACATATTTATACTGAGTTAGTCAGCAGGTCAGGGTAAACATATTTATACTGAGTTAGTCAGCAGATCAAGGGAAACATATTTATACTGAGTTAGTCAGCAGGTCAGGGTAAACATATTTATACTGAGTTAGTCAGCAGGTCAAGGTAAACATATTTATACAGAGTTAGCCAGCGGGTCAGGAGAAACATATTTAGCCAGCAGGTCAGGAGAAACATATTTAGCCAGCAGGTCAGGAGAAACATATTTATACTGAGTTAGCCAGCAGGTCAGGAGAAACATATTTATACTGAGTTAGCCAGCAGGTCAGGGAAAACATATTTATACTGAGTTAGCCAGCAGGTCAGGAGAAACATATTTATACTGAGTTAGTCAGCAGGTCAGGGTAAACATATTTATACTGAGTTAGTCAGCAGGTCAGGGTAAACATATTTATACTGAGTTAGTCAGCAGATCAAGGGAAACATATTTATACTGAGTTAGTCAGCAGATCAAGGGAAACATATTTATACTGAGTTAGCCAGCAGATCAAGGGAAACATATTTATACTGAGTTAGCCAGCAGGTCAGGAGAAACATATTTAGCCAGCAGGTCAGGAGAAACATATTTATACTGAGTTAGCCAGCAGGTCAGGGTAAACATATTTATACTGAGTTAGTCAGCAGGTCAGGAGAAACATATTTATACTGAGTTAGTCAGCGGGTCAGGGGAAACACATTTATACTGAGTTAGCCAGCAGGTCAGGGGAAACATATTTATACTGAGTTAGCCAGCAGGTCAGGAGAAACATATTTATACTGAGTTAGCCAGCAGGTCAGGGAAAACATATTTATACTGAGTTAGCCAGCAGGTCAGGAGAAACATATTTATACTGAGTTAGCCAGCAGGTCAGGGTAAACATATTTATACTGAGTTAGCCAGCAGGTCAGGAGAAACATATTTATACTGAGTTAGCCAGCAGGTCAGGGTAAACATATTTATACTGAGTTAGCCAGCAGGTCAGGGGAAATATATTTATACTGAGTTAGCCAGCAGGTCAGGGAAAACATATTTATACTGAGTTAGCCAGCGGGTCAGTAGAAACATATTTATACTGAGTTAGCCAGCGGGTCAGGGGAAATATATTTATACTGAGTTAGCCAGCAGGTCAGGAGAAACATATTTATACAGAGTTAGCCAGCGGGTCAGGAGAAACATATTTAGCCAGCAGGTCAGGAGAAACATATTTAGCCAGCAGGTCAGGAGAAACATATTTATACTGAGTTAGCCAGCAGGTCAAGAGAAACATATTTATACTGAGTTAGCCAGCAGGTCAGGGAAAACATATTTATACTGAGTTAGCCAGCAGGTCAGGAGAAACATATTTATACTGAGTTAGCCAGCAGGTCAGGGTAAACATATTTATACTGAGTTAGCCAGCAGGTCAGGAGAAACATATTTATACTGAGTTAGCCAGCAGGTCAGGGTAAACATATTTATACTGAGTTAGCCAGCAGGTCAGGGGAAATATATTTATACTGAGTTAGCCAGCAGGTCAGGGAAAACATATTTATACTGAGTTAGCCAGCGGGTCAGTAGAAACATATTTATACTGAGTTAGCCAGCGGGTCAGGGGAAATATATTTATACTGAGTTAGCCAGCAGGTCAGGAGAAACATATTTATACAGAGTTAGCCAGCGGGTCAGGAGAAACATATTTAGCCAGCAGGTCAGGAGAAACATATTTAGCCAGCAGGTCAGGAGAAACATATTTATACTGAGTTAGCCAGCAGGTCAGGAGAAACATATTTATACTGAGTTAGCCAGCAGGTCAGGGTAAACATATTTATACTGAGTTAGCCAGCGGGTCAGGGGAAATATATTTATACTGAGTTAGCCAGCGGGTCAGGGTAAACATATTTATACTGAGTTAGTCAGCAGGTCAGGGTAAACATATTTATACTGAGTTAGCCAGCAGGTCAGGAGAAACATATTTATACTGAGTTAGCCAGCAGGTCAGGGTAAACATATTTATACTGAGTTAGCCAGCGGGTCAGGGTAAACATATTTATACTGAGTTAGCCAGCAGGTCAGGGTAAACATATTTATACTGAGTTAGTCAGCAGGTCAGGAGAAACATATTTATACTGAGTTAGTCAGCAGGTCAGGAGAAACATATTTATACTGAGTTAGTCAGCAGGTCAGGGTAAAACATATTTATACTGAGTTAGCCAGCAGGTCAGGAGAAACATATTTATACTGAGTTAGTCAGCAGGTCAGGGTAAACATATTTATACTGAGTTAGTCAGCAGGTCAGGGTAAACATATTTATACTGAGTCAGTCGTTCATCCACCTCTGGCCTGCTCGCCTCCCTACCACTGAGGAAGTACAGTTCCTGCGCAGCCCAGTCAAAACTGTTCGCTGCTCTGGCCCCCCAATGGTGGAACAAACTCCCTCACGACGCCAGGACAGCAGAGTCAATCACCACCTTCCGGAGACACCTGAAACCCCACCTCTTTCAGGAATACCTAGGATAGGATAAAGTAATCCTTCTCACCCCCCCCTCCCCTTAAAAGATTTAGATGCACTATTGTAAAGTGGCTGTTCCACTGGATGTCTTAAGGTGAACGCACCAATTTGTAAGTCGCTCTGGATAAGAGCGTCTGCTAAATGACTTAAATGTAAATGTTAAATGTAGTCAGCAGGTCAGGGTAAACATATTTATACTGAGTTAGTCAGCAGGTCAGGAGAAACATATTTATACTGAGTTAGTCAGCAGGTCAGGAGAAACATATTTATACTGAGTTAGTCAGCAGGTCAGGGTAAACATATTTATACTGAGTTAGTCAGCAGATCAAGGGAAACATATTTATACTGAGTTAGTCAGCAGATCAAGGGAAACATATTTATACTGAGTTAGCCAGCAGGTCAGGAGAAACATATTTATACTGAGTTAGCCAGCAGGTCAGGAGAAACATATTTATACTGAGTTAGCCAGCAGGTCAGGGTAAACATATTTATACTGAGTTAGTCAGCAGGTCAGGAGAAACATATTTATACTGAGTTAGTCAGCGGGTCAGGGGAAACACATTTATACTGAGTTAGCCAGCAGGTCAGGGTAAACATATTTATACTGAGTTAGCCAGCAGGTCAGGAGAAACATATTTATACTGAGTTAGCCAGCAGGTCAGGGTAAACATATTTATACTGAGTTAGCCAGCAGGTCAGGGGAAATATATTTATACTGAGTTAGCCAGCAGGTCAGGGTAAACATATTTATACTGAGTTAGTCAGCAGGTCAGGAGAAACATATTTATACTGAGTTAGCCAGCAGGTCAGGGAAAACATATTTATACTGAGTTAGCCAGCAGGTCAGGAGAAACATATTTATACTGAGTTAGCCAGCAGGTCAGGGTAAACATATTTATACTGAGTTAGCCAGCAGGTCAGGAGAAACATATTTATACTGAGTTAGCCAGCAGGTCAGGGTAAACATATTTATACTGAGTTAGCCAGCAGGTCAGGGGAAATATATTTATACTGAGTTAGCCAGCAGGTCAGGGAAAACATATTTATACTGAGTTAGCCAGCGGGTCAGTAGAAACATATTTATACTGAGTTAGCCAGCGGGTCAGGGGAAATATATTTATACTGAGTTAGCCAGCAGGTCAGGGAAAACATATTTATACTGAGTTAGCCAGCAGGTCAGGAGAAACATATTTATACAGAGTTAGCCAGCGGGTCAGGAGAAACATATTTATACTGAGTTAGTCAGCAGGTCAGGAGAAACATATTTAGCCAGCAGGTCAGGAGAAACATATTTAGCCAGCAGGTCAGGAGAAACATATTTATACTGAGTTAGCCAGCAGGTCAGGAGAAACATATTTATACTGAGTTAGCCAGCAGGTCAGGGTAAACATATTTATACTGAGTTAGCCAGCAGGTCAGGGTAAACATATTTATACTGAGTTAGCCAGCAGGTCAGGGTAAACATATTTATACTGAGTTAGCCAGCGGGTCAGGGGAAATATATTTATACTGAGTTAGCCAGCGGGTCAGGGTAAACATATTTATACTGAGTTAGTCAGCAGGTCAGGGTAAACATATTTATACTGAGTTAGCCAGCAGGTCAGGAGAAACATATTTATACTGAGTTAGCCAGCAGGTCAGGGTAAACATATTTATACTGAGTTAGTCAGCAGGTCAGGAGTAACATATTTATACTGAGTTAGTCAGCAGGTCAAGAGAAACATATTTAGCCAGCAGGTCAGGAGAAACATATTTAGCCAGCAGGTCAGGAGAAACATATTTATACTGAGTTAGCCAGCAGGTCAGGAGAAACATATTTATACTGAGTTAGCCAGCAGGTCAGGGTAAACATATTTATACTGAGTTAGCCAGCAGGTCAGGGTAAACATATTTATACTGAGTTAGCCAGCAGGTCAGGGTAAACATATTTATACTGAGTTAGCCAGCGGGTCAGGGGAAATATATTTATACTGAGTTAGCCAGCGGGTCAGGGTAAACATATTTATACTGAGTTAGTCAGCAGGTCAGGGTAAACATATTTATACTGAGTTAGCCAGCAGGTCAGGAGAAACATATTTATACTGAGTTAGCCAGCAGGTCAGGGTAAACATATTTATACTGAGTTAGTCAGCAGGTCAGGAGTAACATATTTATACTGAGTTAGTCAGCAGGTCAGGAGAAACATATTTATACTGAGTTAGTCAGCAGGTCAGGGTAAAACATATTTATACTGAGTTAGCCAGCAGGTCAGGAGAAACATATTTATACTGAGTTAGTCAGCAGGTCAGGGTAAACATATTTATACTGAGTTAGTCAGCAGGTCAGGGTAAACATATTTATACTGAGTCAGTCGTTCATCCACCTCTGGCCTGCTCGCCTCCCTACCACTGAGGAAGTACAGTTCCTGCGCAGCCCAGTCAAAACTGTTCGCTGCTCTGGCCCCCCAATGGTGGAACAAACTCCCTCACGACGCCAGGACAGCGGAGTCAATCACCACCTTCCGGAGACACCTGAAACCCCACCTCTTTCAGGAATACCTAGGATAGGATAAAGTAATCCTTCTCACCCCCCCCCCTCCCCTTAAAAGATTTAGATGCACTATTGTAAAGTGGCTGTTCCACTGGATGTCTTAAGGTGAACGCACCAATTTGTAAGTCGCTCTGGATAAGAGCGTCTGCTAAATGACTTAAATGTAAATGTTAAATGTAGTCAGCAGGTCAGGGTAAACATATTTATACTGAGTTAGTCAGCAGGTCAGGGTAAACATATTTATACTGAGTTAGTCAGCAGGTCAGGGTAAACATATTTATACTGAGTTAGTCAGCAGGTCAGGGTAAACATATTTATACTGAGTTAGCCAGCAGGTCAGGGGAAATATATTTATACTGAGTTAGCCAGCGGTTCAGTAGTGCCATAGCATCAGTAGTGCCATACCATCAGTGGTGCCATACCATCAGTGGTGCCATACCATCAGTAGTGCCACACCATCAGTGGTGCCATACCATCAGTGGTGCCATACCATCAGTAGTGCCATAGCATCAGTAGTGCCATACCATCAGTGGTGCCATTACCATCAGTGGTGCCATTACCATCAGTGGTGCCATACCATCAGTGGTGCCATACCATCAGTGGTGCCATAGCATCTTTACTTACTTACATTATTGTCCCCATGGGGACATTTTGTTACAGTGTCAAGTACACATTTAAAATGGTGTTTAAACACAAAACAAATTGACAATACAACTTTAAGAACAGTTACATACAAATAAAAATAGACTAGCCTGCTGGCCTTATTGGGTGGATATGATCATTAGCCTGCTGGCCTTATTGGGTGGATATGATCATTAGCCTGCTGGCCTTATTGGGTGGATATGATCATTAGCCTGCTGGCCTTATTGGGTGGATATGATCATTAGCCTGCTGGCCTTATTGGGTGGATATGATCATTAGCCTGCTGGCCTTATTGGGTGGATATGATCATTAGCCTGCTGGCCTTATTGGGTGGATATGATCATTAGCCTGCTGGCCTTATTGGGTGGATATGATCATTAGCCTGCTGGCCTTATTGGGTGGATATGATCATTAGCCTGCTGGCCTTATTGGGTGGATATGATCATTAGCCTGCTGGCCTTATTGGGTGGATATGATCATTAGCCTGCTGGCCTTACTGGGAGGATATGATCATTAGCCTGCTGGCCTTATTGGGTGGATATGATCATTAGCCTGCTGGCCTTATTGGGTGGATATGATCATTAGCCTGCTGGCCTTATTGGGTGGATATGATCATTAGCCTGCTGGCCTTACTGGGAGGATATGATCATTAGCCTGCTGGCCTTATTGGGTGGATAGGATCATTAGCCTGCTGGCCTTATTGGGTGGATAGGATCATTAGCCTGCTGGCCTTACTGGGAGGATATGATCATTAGCCTGCTGGCCTTATTGGGTGGATAGGATCATTAGCCTGCTGGCCTTATTGGGTGGATAGGATCATTAGCCTGCTGGCCTTACTGGGAGGATATGATCATTAGCCTGCTGGCCTTACTGGGTGGATATGATCATTAGCCTGCTGGCCTTATTGGGTGGATAGGAACATTAGCCTGCTGGCCTTACTGGGAGGATATGATCATTAGCCTGCTGGCCTTATTGGGTGGATATGATCATTAGCCTGCTGGCCTTATTGGGTGGATAGGAACATTAGCCTGCTGGCCTTACTGGGAGGATATGATCATTAGCCTGCTGGCCTTATTGGGTGGATATGATCATTAGCCTGCTGGCCTTATTGGGTGGATAGGAACATTAGCCTGCTGGCCTTATTGGGTGGATAGGAACATTAGCCTGCTGGCCTTATTGGGTGGATATGATCATTAGCCTGCTGGCCTTACTGGGAGGATATGATCATTAGCCTGCTGGCCTTATTGGGTGGATATGATCATTAGCCTGCTGGCCTTACTGGGAGGATATGATCATTAGCCTGCTGGCCTTACTGGGAGGATAGGATCATTAGCCTGCTGGCCTTACTGGGAGGATAGGATCATTAGCCTGCTGGCCTTACTGGGAGGATAGGATCATTAGCCTGCTGGCCTTACTGGGAGGATAGGATCATTAGCCTGCTGGCCTTATTGGGAGGATAGGATCATTAGCCTGCTGGCCTTACTGGGAGGATAGGATCATTAGCCTGCTGGCCTTACTGGGAGGATAGGATCATTAGCCTGCTGGCCTTATTGGGTGGATATGATCATTAGCCTGCTGGCCTTACTGGGAGGATAGGATCATTAGCCTGCTGGCCTTACTGGGAGGATAGGATCATTAGCCTGCTGGCCTTACTGGGAGGATAGGATCATTAGCCTGCTGGCCTTACTGGGAGGATAGGATCATTAGCCTGCTGGCCTTACTGGGAGGATAGGATCATTAGCCTGCTGGCCTTATTGGGAGGATAGGATCATTAGCCTGCTGGCCTTACTGGGAGGATAGGATCATTAGCCTGCTGGCCTTATTGGGAGGATAGGATCATTAGCCTGCTGGCCTTATTGGGAGGATAGGATCATTAGCCTGCTGGCCTTATTGGGAGGATAGGATCATTAGCCTGCTGGCCTTACTGGGAGGATAGGATCATTAGCCTGCTGGCCTTATTGGGTGGATATGATCATTAGCCTGCTGGCCTTACTGGGAGGATAGGATCATTAGCCTGCTGGCCTTATTGGGTGGATATGATCATTAGCCTGCTGGCCTTACTGGGAGGATAGGATCATTAGCCTGCTGGCCTTATTGGGTGGATATGATCATTAGCCTGCTGGCCTTACTGGGAGGATAGGATCATTAGCCTGCTGGCCTTATTGGGTGGATATGATCATTAGCCTGCTGGCCTTATTGGGTGGATAGGATCATTAGCCTGCTGGCCTTATTGGGTGGATATGATCATTAGCCTGCTGGCCTTATTGGGTGGATAGGATCATTAGCCTGCTGGCCTTATTGGGTGGATATGATCATTAGCCTGCTGGCCTTATTGGGTGGATAGGATCATTAGCCTGCTGGCCTTATTGGGTGGATATGATCATTAGCCTGCTGGCCTTATTGGGTGGATATGATCATTAGCCTGCTGGCCTTATTGGGTGGATAGGATCATTAGCCTGCTGGCCTTATTGGGTGGATATGATCATTAGCCTGCTGGCCTTATTGGGTGGATAGGATCATTAGCCTGCTGGCCTTATTGGGTGGATAGGATCATTAGCCTGCTGGCCTTATTGGGTGGATATGATCATTAGCCTGCTGGCCTTATTGGGTGGATAGGATCATTAGCCTGCTGGCCTTATTGGGTGGATATGATCATTAGCCTGCTGGCCTTATTGGGTGGATAGGATCATTAGCCTGCTGGCCTTATTGGGTGGATAGGATCATTAGCCTGCTGGCCTTATTGGGTGGATATGATCATTAGCCTGCTGGCCTTATTGGGTGGATAGGATCATTAGCCTGCTGGCCTTATTGGGTGGATATGAT